>NC_133545.1:63996250-64297500 GCF_048773025.1 Camelus bactrianus
ACACAGTCATTCCCTCAAGAAAACTAAAAAAAAGTTGGGTTTTACAGTATTTTTACAGTTTTAATATGCAAATCATCACATGAAGACTTACATGGCATTTTAGAGGAATATCTGAAAGCAACTCTCCTGACAGGCCTGACACTTAATCTCAAACTGAATCTTCCCATCTTCCTTGCAGCCCGTAACTACAGAAGGTGCATGTCATGGTGAGAGCATCAGTGATGATGGCGATGATGACGACAAGGACAATGATAATACCAAATATAAGGCATTTACTACATGCCAGTGACTATTTTGGAACCTTTATATACTGAGCTTATTTAATTCTGGCAATAACTTTAAGAGGGAGATACTATTATATCTCTATCTTATAAAAGGCCTGAGAAAGGAAGTCAGTTGCCCTTGAAAGGGTGGCTGAGCTGGGGTTTATGTTAGAACATATCTTCACTAATACTGTCTCCCAGGCTCCTGGCCCATGATTAACTGAAAATTACCCACCACCCCCACCAGACCTCAGTTTCTTCACCTGTGAAATGATGAATTGGGGCACAGTTTCCAATGTCTCTTCCAAATGGAGCATTTTGTGATTTACTGATTTAAGTATCTAACCAATCTCTTTCCTTTAAGAGAGGAAGGAAAACACTTGTAAAAGCTGAGGATAATCTTGCCCCCAGTTACAAAATCCAGACCTTTAGCTGCACAGAGGTTTCAGGGTGAGGGAGGGCAGGTAGTTGTGGATTTGACTCACATATCTTTAAGTTTCATCTGGGCTCCAGCCTCAGAATTTTTTGAAAGCTAATGTCAACAGCCATGTGACAGAATAACACACAATCATTAATAGTCGTGTTTTGACAAAAATTCTTTTTTTAATTCCTAATAATGATTAGGAATCATCTGTAAAAACATGAGAAAATATAATAATACAGGTTGAAAGACAAAAAACAAGATATAGTACATTGGCTATGGTTGGGGGGGGTTGTTTGTTTTTGTTTTACACAAGGAAAGAGGCAAGAAGAATATTCAACAGTGGCTGTAACTAGATATTAGGGTTTGGGAGATTTTTCTTCTCCTTTTCCTTATTTTTCTTTTTTATGTAAGCTTAAATTATCTCTATAATTAGAGGGGAGACTTTTCTTTATGAAGAGAGAAAAGGTGCCCAATATGCTCACATTGAATTCTTCTGAGAAGAAAGAAAATTCTATTCTAGAAACATCTCAGTAACACTGCAGAAATTCCAGAAATACAGGTTTACAGAAGAACATTATTATTACCCACTACAGCTGGGGAAGAAAAGACTCTACTGCTTGAGGTCTAGAATAATTGAGTTTCACAGGATGTTTCAGGAATGCTGGCAGGGGAAGTTGCTTTGGAGTCCAGGGACACACGGTGTTGTAGAGCTGGACCCAGGGTGAAAAAGAGCAGGTGCAGCAGACGAAGCAGCAGACCATGAGAGCCAAATGTCGCTGGCCCCATCCAGAAATCCCGGTCTGGAGCAGGTTTCCCCAGAGTGCTCCTGCCCAGCCCCACAGCCAGCCACGTGGCTGGGGGTACTTTCCATGAGCACAAATGTCCTCACCTCTCAGAAGCACTACAGTAGAGGGCGGACAGGTAGCATATTTCATGGACTTTGCAAGTGTTAAGACCAATCGAACCACCACAACCAAACTAATCTACGCAATCTATGCTCTTGTTAAGCTACAGGACAAGCACGTTGTGTAGATACATCTGTGTTCATATAGAAACTCACAATATATACACACACACGTGGCCCAGTTTACAACACAGATCAATAACTGCGGCTTCGGATGGCGACAATAAAACACTTCACTCTGTAGCACTCTTGAGAATATTTTGTAAACCCATTATTTCTCTGGTGATTCCCACTGATAGTACTAAAAACTCAGGAAAGAGTACAAGTGAAAAAATCACATTCAGAATGTTATTAATTACATATGAACCCTCTGCATTACTTGAATTGGCTTTTTTTTCTTTTTTTGCCATTTTGTGGCAAGTAGATAAAGACAGATCTGATATACAAAGAATAGGAAAACTAGAACAGGAAAAGTCAGCTCCTCCTCTGGGAGTCTGACAGACAATGTGTGGCGTCAACATGGCATCATGGCCTGATTTAGGGGAGGGCTGCAAGGGAGCCGTGGAGCCCAACTTACCAACAGCTCCAGACTTGACCTAAGCACACACATCACAGTGGGCTTCATCAGCACTACTACCGACAAGAAAGCAACAATACAAAGGCCTGCTGGTGTCTTTTGTTTATTAATTTCAAAAGACAACATTTCTGTTGATAGATACCAAAATTCAACTCAAACAGTTAAAGTTAGAAAATATTATAATGTAACTAAATAAAGAGAAGTCATCACTTGTCGGGGGGGCAGTTTAGACATTTTGTTTGTTTCTAAGTGCAAAGCTGGCACCTACTGACTTTATCTGGCAGAAATTAAATATATCTAACATTAGATAAAGAAATTTAGCCTACCTCATCAAAGGTGGTGTCGTCTTTCTTCAAAGCTATAAAATAAAGAGGGAAAGGAAATGGTTATTGTGAAACATCTCAAAGAGATCAAGTATTTAAGTTCTAGATAACAGGAAAAAAAAAAAGCAGTATGGTGTTTTCATTTCTAAAAGTAAAACTGTACCCCAACCTGAATAACAATGTTATGATACAAATATGAAAACTGCAAATGAGAGAGAATTGCACAGCATGCATCTGTGAAACACTTTCATAAATATGTAAATAGAACTATCTTCCCAAGTATGGAAAAGAAGTATGCATATCTTTCCTCTATTTCCTCTTTAGTAGGAAAATGTTTTACTGTATGAAAGTATGAAAGAATCAAGAAGTAATCTTAAAGAAATTTCCCCTTAAACTTCTGGTGTTTGCTCATCTATCATTATGCATGACGTCTGGACCTCCCAAATCAGTTGTCGGGAGGACACCCACCCTGCACAGTTTAAGTACAGTGATGAAAGACCAGGCATGTAAAATAAGCACTGCAGAAACATAATTCAAACATTTCAACACGGTAACTTTTATAACGAAGTATTACCAAAGGGAACAATACATAGAGTATTTTATAGGAACTATCAAATATCTAAATCTCATTTTAAATATTTATGGCTTCAGAATTGGAATTTTACTACTTTAAAGAGAAACAGAAGCACTTCATGCATAGTTGGCAAACACCTAAGTCTTATAGCCTACAATTATTCAGAATGTTTCATATTAAGGACAATGCACAAAGGAGCGAATTTAGCTGAAATCACCAGTTGGAGAAATGTTTCAGATTTACAGAATTGTGCATGGGTGCTTACTGGTCTATACTGGATAGTTTCATTCAGGATAGAAGCACTTGGGTAGCTCTCACTTGAAAACCTATGTTCTGACAAAAGCAATGGAAAGCAAATTATTTTGACAATTAAGCTCTGAGAGATGGGCCTAATCTCATGTGTCTAAAGAGCAGCAATCATATAAAAGCTTATGTAGTCGAGCAATCTTCAAAAGGTTCTTTTCTCTGGTTCATACTATAAATTTGTCTTTTTAAAATATCAAGAAGTCTGTGGTTGTGGTGCTGAGCTAAGGCGGACAACGGTAGGTCGAGGGAGATAAAATGTTGTTCAAAGTTTAATTCTTAGTCTTCCCATTTTGCCTAAGAAACTAATCTTGTAATAGTTTTCTCTACTTCCTTTACTAGGGAACCATTTCTTCTGAATGGAAAATGAAAAGTTAGATTTTTGTCCCAGTCTCTAATAGCTTATCTTGCATTCAATTACTCACACATATTATACCATGTATTTGACTTACATTAAATCTAAAATAACCTATTTTGATAGAAAGATATAACATCCTAGATGATTCTTAAAGGTGACATTTTAACTCAAACTGTAAAACTTCTAATCTGGAAGGTTTTCTTTAAGTATCAGTCAACAATATTACTAGACTATAGCCGCTACTCCCTCAACTCAAGGAGAGTCATTTAATTAACATACTTGACTAGTGATTCCTTTATAAAATATTAGTGACCTATGTAAATATAGACAAGTTGCTCCATCTTTTAAAAAAAACCAATTTTTTTGGAATAAGAAATGACTGACTCATTGATTTCAAATACAAAGTCAATCATTGTACAGCCTCATACCTCACTCATTTAACAAAGATTAATAGAAAACACATGTCACTGCCACACAAGCGGCAAGCTACAGCAGCAAGCTTACACTGACAGTATGAACTTTTAAATATACCTTCTTTACTAGAGACATGATACAAGTTCTGGAAATTTAGCCATGGGTTTTCTCAAGCAAAGCGTCCAGTTGATACTTTCTCTTCGGGAATTGCAAACATGGAATGAAGATACTCAAGTTGAGAGATGAAGAGAGTAGAAACTAGAATGCCTTTAATATCCACACTGAATTATTTCCTACTTGCCGCCTAAGCCCTGCCAATTCCTCCAACACTCTGGATAAAGGGATGGGGTCTGTAGGTAGAAAGAAAAGGAGGAAACAGAAGGGAGATTGCTGGTGTATTTTCTAAGATATAAGGAGCAGGAAGCCAGATTATTTCCCCTGTACACTAGTCTCAAGCCCAGGACACCAGAGGGGAGAATATTTTAAGGCCAAGAAGTCTATCCCTTCATTGAAACCCTTCATGGCTAGACTGATATCCTGCAGTTTCTTTTTAATATTGAATCCTTGCCCTGAACATCAATTAATGGTAACAACAAAGACCAATTAAAGATGTCTTCACCAAATATTTATCAGGTCATTGATGAATAAACTCTGACCTAAACAAGCATACAACATATCGTTATTGATTACATTTCCTGACTGTCATTAATCATTCATGTAAATGCAAACCCACAACTGACTTCAAGGATATCATAGAATAACAAGCAAATTACATTTTTCTGAGTTAACAAAGGGGCATATATTAAGCCATTTAAGATAATCAGATATATTCAGTCCTCTGCTCAGACACTGTTTCCTCTAGAAAGCTTTCCATGATCTCACCAAGACTAAACTGGTATGCCTCCAACGTTCTCCAACAGCAAATTTTGCTAATCATCATGGTAGAATTTGTCAATGCCCATTCGTTGCCCTGTCTTCTTTTAAAGTCCTAAAGGACAGGGACCATAACAATGTTCACTGAATCTGAATGCCAGCACAGTATCTAGTACATAGGAAGTAGTTGGTAATTAATGAGTTGTTATTTCAAGGGCAAAAGGA
Organism: Camelus bactrianus; assembly: GCF_048773025.1. Taxonomy (NCBI): domain Eukaryota; kingdom Metazoa; phylum Chordata; class Mammalia; order Artiodactyla; family Camelidae; genus Camelus; species Camelus bactrianus. The sequence continues at coordinate 64,001,489 of NC_133545.1, forward strand.
CAGCATCTTACATTTTGAGACACACTGAAGTTTTGGCACATGAAAACCCTGCACTATTCTCTCTTATGAAAGAATCACAGATATAAATTCCCTTTCACAGTTTTCAAATTAAAATCTTTTGAAACTACATTGGGAGAGGACATAGTACAACAGTTAAATTTTGCATCTGAAGCTTTAGACAGAAAGGACTTATCAAGTGACAGCTGGACTCTAAAATTACTCTTAGAGCACAAGGTAACAAACCCCAAAATTCAGTGTAACCACAGCCTCTTCCTTTTATTCAGTTCTCTCACAAACTGTATCTTTTAAAGAAACAGTATACATGGGGTTCATCTCAAATATCGCAGAGTACAAACTTCCTTTCTCTAGGAGATAATCCAAGTAACTGTGGAGAAGTGCATTCAAATCAGTATTAAGAAATGTCAGTTTGACCTTAATCTTACAGTGGATATTACAGAAAGCCTTTCTCCTTCTAGGCAATCATTCAAAAATAAAAAAGAAACAAGGAAAGAAAGGAGGAAATGGATTTTAATATAAACTTTTTAAACAGTTAAATTTCCATTTGTCAATGTTTATGCTAACTTACATTAAAAAAAAAATGTGAGACAACTATAGTAATTCCCAAATAGGGGAACACATTGACACTATTTAGCAGAAAACCATAAATACTCACTACTGAAATCAATCGATGACTTTGAAATTCAATTACAAAATTCTTATAAAAGAACCATAGCTTCATTATAGTAACTCCCTGGCAGATGTTGTAAATTAGAGTCCTATGGCTTGAAAGCCAATGTGTTTTATTAGACCTTTTATAATATAATAATCTCAAGGCAGCTGTATTTGGGGTGGGCAGTGACAAAATTGGCATGCTCTTTCATGTGTGAATAAATAAAATATAAACACTGTTGCTTATATATAGTCAGAATTATTATTATTAATATTTTATAACAATGGATTATTAATCCATAATTAATGACTATGACATCCTTTCAAAATTGTCCTCATTTTCTGTAGATGAATGATGACAAATTTCTTATGGTTAAACAATGATACTGTATATTTTACCATATAACAAAGTACACTTTTGAATCATACTTAAAAAGCAAAATAAAGTCAGCATGTTTATTTCAAAAGCCGTCATAGACTGGTTAAAGGGAATGACTATATTGAGATGCTGGATTATTCAACAGGAATAAACCATTCACTCTTTGAAGTACCAATGAAGAAAGGAGGAAGATAAGAGATAAACGGAGAAATCAGAAGGAATAATAACAGCTTCCAGTATGGATCTTCACCAGGGGACAGGCACTAGATTTTTTATGTATTTCATCTCATCTAAACAATATTAACAGAATTTACAGATGAGGACTCTGAATCTTACGGAAATTGTGCTAGTTGCCCAAAGCACACACAACAAGCAGGGAAAATGGATTCAAGCCCAGACCAGCCTAACTCCAAAACCCATCCTGTTTTCAGGTTAGTTATAGTGTAAAGTCAGTGGCTCCTTCTGTTACTTCTCTTGCTGTCCACCTAGAAGATCCACTATGTGAGCCCGTTGTAACCACTAATAATGACAATAACATATTACAAAAATCTACTGAGTCTTTATTCCATACAACACAGGACATTATAGGCATTATGTCACTAAGTGCCAATAACAAAACTGATTTGAAAAACTAAAGCTCACAAGGTGAGGGACCTGTCCAAGGTCACTCAGCTACAAGTGGCAAGGCTGGAAACCCCAGTACATCCAACACACAGCCCACACCTTTAATCTATGCACTACTTAATCCCATAGTGGAGCCTCAATTCAACAGCCTCTGGCACCTTAAAAACCTTAAATAATCAGATTGATTTCACTGCATTTTCATTTTGCAAATAAAACTTCAAAAAATACATAGAGAACTGTAATGCTACTTCTTATGAATGTCTTGAGCTTGGTATACAATCATAATCACTTAAAACCTCTTTATTTCCTTTTACAGTATTCCAGAATGAGACTTGCTATTCAGAAGCATGACGCTCCATCAATACAAGAAATAATCAGTCATGTTCACCACACTGCACTGTTTCTGAAAGGGAGGAAGTAAAATCTACTAGATCTCAGAAGACATTTTAACAAGAGCTGGAAGCAAAAGGAGTTTCACATCACTAAATCTCGGTAAGCTAGAAAATCCAATTAACTGCCCATTGGCCAGCATTGTAGTTAATCCAAATCTTACTGATTGTCGATCAAAACCTTCAAATTATTCAAACATAAGGAATTTTTATATTAAAGTTCTTGATTTCTTACTGAGACTCAATTGTAATGAATTATTTAACACAAAACTGGAAGGGTTCCAATAGAGTCATCAGCATTAGTAAATACACAGTTAATGTGTCTTAGAACAGGGTTTAATAGACACTAGAACCAGCCTCTGTGATGGTTTGGGCCCGGGGCTGAACATCCTCCTTAATAACGCACAGCAACTCAACACCTTGCTCTCTCACACTCTCCCTGGCTTTAAACTTCATCTGAATGCAGGGGCTCTTCATAGGCATCCTTAACTTGTAAGACTGAAACTGCAAATATCCAATACATGAAATAAATAAAACTAAGACTAAATACAGATTTCACACCCTAACTTTTCAGTCACCTTGGGAAAGATGATGCATACCAACACAAAATTGTAAGGTAAAAGACAACAAAAGAAAACTAGGCTAAATTTTGATCTATGTTTTTCTCTTATTTGGAGAAAGTTTGCATATTTCACAATGCACTTATATAATGATTTTTAAATGAATGGATGGAAGGAGGACTACAATACTCATATGCACTCCAGGGTTTTATTTCAAGGAATTAAGCACCTTAGGCTTAATTTCCATTAACATCTTCATTAACATGGATGGCATGTTTAACAAGTGAAACAAAGGTTAGGGGCTTCTTGGAGACTCTAAGGGGTTGTTTTTAGTGCTTGTACCAAGTTCTTGCTGAAAGTAGTTACCTGTATGATGAAAGTTAAATGTTAGAGGAGGTAGCAACCATCTTAACGTTAAAAGGGGTTTTTATGGCCAACCCTAGAAAACTAACCAACCTATTCCACGTGACACTGTTGTTACCCTGTTTTAGTCTGACACAGATTTATTCTTAAACGTCCTAAACATTTCTTACTCAGTTATTTGTCGGTCAACTGGTTGGCTGATTTAAAGACAATAGCCCTAGAACTCTAGTAAATGGAAGAAGTTTGGGAGACTTATTCCTTTAATGTTCAGGCAAGTTCACAGAGCGCATTTCTCTGCAGCAATGGAAAAATTCAGAGAACTCTAGATTGAATACCCAAATCTCGCTTTTGAGGACCCGAAGTACAGAACAAAAGGTCCCAAGGTATCTGTCCCACTTCTCTTTAGCTTGGATGTGTTAAACAATACCAAGGCACAAATTCAACATTTCACGAATTTCCTAAGCTAAATTATTGATGAAACACCCAATACCAAAGCCTTTGCGCAAAAAAATAAAATAATAAAATAAATAAAAAGTGACCCAGGCATCCGCGCAGCCGGGTGCACAGCGGGGGCCGGGGCGTCCCCTCGCCTGTCCCCCGCGGGCGCGAAAGCCCGAGCGCTACTGGCAAGGAGGGGGAATCCAAATTGTAAGCTTAAGATTATGCACAAATGAACCCTCAGATCCTGAGGGAGAGGGGTGTCTCTCCTTTTTGCTGTCGCCCTCCCCCAGGTCCCGGTACAGTTCCCTCCACCCACCGCGCGCAGCGCACCCCACGCCAGCCCCGGGTGGCCCCTGCACCGCTAGTGCCAGAAGCGCGGGGCCGAGGGCGCGGGCGCGGGGGAGCCAGGCCGGACGCCCGGGACAGCACGCCACTCACCAATGCGGCTGAAACTATCCGACAAAGTTCTCCGCAACTTCTTCATCTTGCCGATCTTCTCGGCCGGCTGCGGCTCAATGAGGTCGCACATCTGGGCGACACGGGGCTCCGGCAACTTCCCCAAACTGGTCCAGAGCGGAGCGCAGACAACGGCGAGGGCGCGCGGCGCAGGGAAGGCGGCGCCTCCTCCTCCTCCTCCTCCACCTCCTCCTTCGGCCCGGAGGCAACACGCAGGGCTGGGGAGGCGAGGGGCGAGCGGCAGGCTCGGCTCGGGCCTGGGCCGCGGCAGGGCGGGCGGGGGCGTTCTACGTGGTGCCGGGGGCGGCCGCGATCTCCGCCGCGGTGGTGGCTCCGCGCCGCACCGCCGCCGCTCGGCTCATTTTCTCTCCTTTGTAACCGAGAGCGGCGCGGCCGGCGGCCGGCAGTGGGGGCGGCGCGGGCGGAAGGGGACCGGGGGCGGGCTGGGGGCAAGGTGCTGGAGCCGGGGGTGCTGAGTGCGCCGGGCGCGGGAGGGGAGAAGTTCGCAGCCCCGAGTTCCGGGCGCTGAGGAGAAAGCCGCGGCGCCGAGTCGCCAGCCGCCGCGCCCTCGCTGCCCCTCCCGCCACCGCCGCCGCCCCACCACCCCCTCGAGGAAGGCCCCCAGGCGCGGGACCCCGGCACGACCTCAGCCCTCGCTCGGAGCTCGCGTCCGCCGCCACCCTCCTCAGTCCGCCGGCGACCCCGCGGCGCCCTCGCCCCCGCGGCGCCCTCGCCCCACCGCCCCCACGCCCCTCCCCCCGGCTGCCCGCCCCGCCCGCGCGCTGACGGACCCGGGCCCGCGGAGGGGCCGCGAACCCGCAAGGCTGGGAGCGGCCCGCCACTGGGGACCCAGGTCTTAAGCTGTGGAGAGGCCCCGAAAGGAAAGGGACAGAGACTAGGTCTTTTATCTGAGTGGTTTCCTCCCCGCCACGAACGCCTGTGAAAAGAGCGCGGAATTGGGGGTGGGGGGGTTGGCCGACACCACTGCCTCCAGGTCTGGGGAGTGGAAAGGCCTCGGGGATGCACTCAGGTTTGACGGTGACTTTTTGTTTTTCTTGAGTTTTGCCAAGGAAACTGGGACATGAAAGATCTACAGGGAAAGGTGGGCCCGCATTTTTAAGACAGTCAAGTGCAAAGGCAGAAGCCTCAACTGTAACTCCCCAAGCCAAAGCCAGTGTTCTGTTTCTTCCATCCCTCTGTCACACTAAGTGACAGACGGCAGTGTAGATGTAGCTGACTTCTGATATGTATACCCAGTTCTATAGTAAACAGCAAACAGAAGGCCTTAGTCTGTTTCCCATTTTTAGAATATACTTCTAAATTGGAAGACAGAGTTCAAAAACATTCTGACCTCTTCTTCCCCCACTTCAAAAAAGGAACTTTAAGGGAGCGGTGGGCCTTTATAAAATCTCAGAATGTACAGTTTAGGCAGCAAACACACAGTCGTCTTCATTCTACTAAAACATAGTGCAGCGAGCCTCCAAATGTCAGTCTCCCAGGGGAGAGAGAAGGAAGATGGGGGAGGGCCTGGATGTGTTGATTTGGGGCCAGCAAACTCCTTATGAATAGAAATGTAGTAATCTTGAGTCATCTGGCTGTGTAGTAAGAGCTTGTGAGCGTGTGACAATGCTGTTTGGTTTAAAGGAAGTTTTGGGGAGTTAACGTTTTATTTATAGATTTTTTTATCTGAAAACAAAAACTAGCCCCCTGCCTTCCTTAAATTGTGAAGTAGAACACTTTGATTTGTTCTGCTCTGCAGTGAGCATATTATAGGGTCTTGATAGATTGCAGCTGATAAAAGACAGGAAGTCAAGCAAAGTGGGGAGCAGAGAAGGGTGGGGACTCATTGAAAAAGTCATTATGAATTAAAATGCAAGGATGTTGGGTCCTGGTGACCATATCTTCATTTCACAGACAGCACCAACAGTGTGGGCTTAGACAGGAAAAAGTTTGACTTTCACCATTTCCTCAGATTAGTTAGGGAGAAAGTTACCAGCAGTTATGAATGAAAAGACAAAAGCAACCGAACAGTATATTGATGGGTTCTACCTATCCATCAGAAAGATGAAGAAATAGTCATTAACTGAATGAACTTTGACAACTATACATCTATGGCTGTCTTATTATTCATTTTGACAACGGCTGTTTCATATGTTTGTGTCAGAGACAGAGAGATCTATTTTTTTCCTCTGTTTTACCTTCTCAGTATTTATTATTTCTGACTTTTTAAGAGATCAACTTCTGCTTGAATAAGTCATGGTATATGCATACAAAGGGGAAGGAGATGACTATTTTTTTAATGAGAAAGATTAATATGGATTGATGTATAAATATGTCTAAAGTAAGTGCAAAGTAACATATTTACCATTAACCCATTTTCATATGTATAGGAGAAATAGACACATACATTTCTATATGCATAGAAGATTTCTGAAGGAAAGAAAAAGAATAAAAAACTGTAAGTGTGCATACCCAGAAGAGAGAGAACGTTTCCTTTGCAGTTTATACCTTTAGGTATAATATGTTTTACCCTCCCCCCAAAATGCATTACTTTTATTATAATAAAAATAGTACTTTAAAACCTAAAACTAATATTTTCTTCATTTTTACCTATCCCACTCCAAAAATAATTTTTCATCTAATTACAATGGTATACCTGGCAGGAGAAACAGTTGTTAGTAGTGAACCAAGTAAACCTTGGCAATTATGAATAACCAACTTTCCATTATATGCTTATTTGCTTCCTTTGTTGGTTATGTATTAAAATGGCTAAATTTTGCAAGAAACTGCGATACAAAGAAGGAAATGTTTAACTGGATGCTTTTACAATATGGACACTTATCTTACAGGATTTAACTCTTGATGCAGTTATTTGTTTCACATTTGCCTTCATCTTAGATTGTAAGTTCCCTGAGGGCAGGGGCCCTAGATACAAAAGGTAAAATGTTTGTTTCATAGTGGATGTGAATTAAATATTTGTCAAATGAGTGTCGAATATATTGCTGCCACTGAGAAGTAATGAGTTGTCCTCAGAAACAAAGATGACTATCCAGCATCTGTGTGGCTTATGTATTTTCAGTGGAGGATGGATCTGTGCCAGTTGTTCATCTGAACTTCTGGTTCACAAGGTTATAGTTTTGGCTGGCCTGAACTAAAGGTGCAGTGTCTGCATATACACAGATCAACTTACCGAGGGGCTGAACCCAGCATGGGTGACCTTAATCAAATTCATCAGTTAAAGCCTGTTTGTGTACAATAGTGGCTGGAGACCCAGGACTCATGGGTCGTCGTCCCTGCTCTGTCACCAAGTGTTGTATGGCCTTAGACAAGTATGTGACATGCCCACCTCCTTATCCATAAAATGAGGGTCTTGGAGGGGAGGGTATAGCTCAAATGGTAGAGCACATGCTTAGCATGCACGAGGTCCTGGGTTCAATCCCCAGTACCTCCATTTAAAAAAAAAAAAAACTAATGAAATAAATAGACTTAATGACCTCCCGTCCCCAAGAAAAAATAAAATAAAATAAAATGAGGGTCTGGAACTAGCCAACCTCTCGAGTCACCCATAGTAGTGAAATTCTAAGTTGAATGGTAAACTTTCTCCTCTCCCAGCTGATACACTGAGATACATTAATGAAGAGTAATTAATACACAAATATGATAGAGGGACAAAGATCCACACAAGAGTTATGGGAAATTTAACTTAACATACATTATTTCTAGTTACGTTATACATAAATTATGCTTTTATTATAAATGGATCTGTTCCATATAAGAAAAATAGCAGACTAATATGCTGGCAGTAAATTTTAAGGGAGTGAATCCTAATCCAAATGAGAGGAAATATAGAGGATTTGATTAGAATCTAAAGTACCAGCAAAAGCAGAAGCAGATTTACTGACCTGAAACAGTATCAAGAGAAAAGAAAAGGAATCCATGAAACAAACATGCCAAGGATGTGGGGATTAGAGTTGGAAAAGTGAAGTTAAAGCAAAAACATACGTTTCCTAATGTAAAATTTTAGAATTTAACCAAAGTGTAAATAGCTAAATATTAAGACATACATACAGTTGAATGTAATTATTAAAGTGGTGGGAACTTACATAATTAAATATCCTCTTAGAACTCTAAACAGTTACCCTAGTTAATTAGTTTTAGGATCAAACATTATCCTCCTTTTTTGAACACATCCAGGAACTGATGTAGTACAAGGTTAGGTGACCTATACCAAGTTTCCAGTGAGTCATCAGTGAAACTGGTAAGTGGAATTCAAAACTCTTGTCATCAACTTTTACATTCCAACTTGTTGGATAATGTCCAGTCTTAAGGGTTCCTTTTTGTTGTTGGGGTTTCTTTCTTTCTTTCTTTCTTTCTTTCTTTCTTTCTTTCTTTCTTTCTTTCTTTCTTTCCTTTCTTTCCTTTCTTTCCTTTCTTTCCTTTCTTTCCTTTCTTTCCTTTCTTTCTTTCCTTTCTTTCTTTCCTTTCTTTCTTTCTTTCTCTCCCCACCCCGTCTATCTGTCTCTCTCTTTCTTTCTTTCTTTCTTTCTCTCTCTCTCTCTTTCTTTCTTTCTTTCTTTCTTTCTTTCTTTCTTTCTTTCTTTCTTTCTTTCTTTCTTTCTTTCTTTCTTTCTTTCTTTCTTTCTTTCTTTCTTTCTTTCTTTCTTGACAAAGAGAAAATTAAAATCAAAAAGAGAGAGAAATGGAAGGTTGCAGAAGCCAGTGTATTTTCACACTCAGGTAAATGGAGGCTCTCCCATTCCCCTCCCTCTCCCCCTCCCAGTCACTCATAATTCAAATCCTTTTCACTTTTACAGAAATCACTCACTGTTGACACAAACCTCCAGGCTTGTTCAGGAATAAGACCTGTATTTGTCTGATTGTTTTGTAGGTAATTCTGTATTTTTTCATCATGTATTGCAAGAGACCTAGGGACATAAGTAAATTGACTTGCAAATGATTGTAGGAGGAACAAAGAGGTTGCCAAACCATCTAAATGATGTCATGTATAAATTAGCTCAGAATATGAAGAAAATAAACTCCTACCAGGGTCAAAGTGTGCACTGAAATACTGGTAAATTCCCTTCTCCTACTAAACCGTGCTTAAATAAAATAATGGCATCTCATTCTTATTTTTCATTGTTATATAATTTGTACAATAGGAGTTTATATGAGAAAATAATCTACTACCATTTCGAACTAACTTACAATTCACTTAATTGTCCCTTTGGTGTTATCTGTGCGTGGTACAGATGTGTCATTAAGAAAGGGTCCTCATTTATGACTGTCATCAGTTTCCATGCATCATGTTGCACCCAGCAGAATTAAAATTCAGAGGCCCGTCCTATAGTTGAACTCTGGACATGGATGTAAAAGTGATCAGAAACTAATACTTTAGTGAACCAAAACTTTATGCTCTTTGGTCAGTCCAGACAAGGCCTGCTAGGAGCAATTACACTCAGAAACATAGCTTTTCTATCAAAAACATCTAATCTTTCTTTCCAAGTCCCTTGACAGTTCATCTGCATTCAAATGCCTATTCTAATCAGGTGCTTACAAGCCAGAAAAAGTATCCATACGTTAATTATATTGATGATGTTATTGGACATATCGCATTCCCTAGGTAAAATCACTAACTATTTATAATTTTAAAATGTAACTAGAATAACTTATGGCTTTATAATAGGCTATAAATTGGTGACCTCATCTTATTTTAACCTATGCCACTCTAGGAGACACTGTCATTTTCACTATGTTACACTAGAAAATGGGCCTAGAGATACCAAGAGACTGTCCCCAGGATCATCACACAGGTTCCAGTTTTAGCCTGAGACACACTTTGGTTACCAAAATCTTTTATAAAGCATGATGTACGGCATTTTCTTTCTCTTTTGATATACTCTGGGTATAATTATGGTTGCCCTTACTGAATAGAAAGGAACTATCCTGAAGCAGGAAGAATATAGAGAACAGGCTAAACTCAAACAGGTTGACTGTTGGATTAAAACTCCTAAACTCCAGCACCCTATCTTGCTTTTCCCTTCCTTATGGGAAGAAATTTAAAGTGTGGTATTAAAGGGAAGAAATTTTAAGTGTCGTATTAAAAGATGTACAGTTGACTCTGGAAAAAAAAAGGTTCTTTTCTACTATAGTTGGTATTTGTAAATGAACTAACCGTTCTACAACTATCATTGCTGAACCATTGTAGCAGGTGTTAGTAATGGATTAATGCAGTATGCTCATAACTAGTATTTAATCCAATATTCCTCACCTGTGAAGATGAGTCATCCCAAAATTACTTGGTGTATTAGTCTGTTCAGCTGCTATAATAAAATACCATATAAACAACAGAAATTATTTTCTCAGTTTTGGAGGCTTGAAGTCCAAGATCAGGGTGCCAGCATGGCTGAGTTCTGGTGAGAACCCTCTTCTGGGTTAGGAACTGCCAACTTCCCATGGTGTTCCCACATGGCAGAAGGGGTGAGGGAGCTCTTTGGGGCCTCATTTATAAGGGCACTAATCCCACTCATGACAGCTTCATGCTCACAAGCAAATCATCTCTCAAAACCCTTCAAATACTATCACATTGGGAATTAGTTTTCAACGTCTGAATTTGGTGGGAGGTGGGCAGCAGGGGAACACAAATACCCAGTCAATAGCACTTGGGTAGCATTTTCAAAGGACCACTCTAGGACATCCTAGGCAGGGACTGGAGGGGCAGGAGGCAGAAGGGGCATGTGTAGATTGAGAAAGTCTCCAAGACAATTCTTGTACAACCCCCACCTAAAGAGAATCACACTGATTTAGTCCCTTAAACAGCAACATAATGGTTGTTATTTGATGAAAGTCAGATAGGACAACATAGAAACACCCATGGAGCACAAAAGACAATAAGGTTTGAGAGATAACATCCCAGGTGTGTTTCAAACAGTAAAAAAGAAAACAAGGTTAGGAGTCAGAAGATTTAATTCTCAGTTCTAGAACCTTCTCTCATGATCTGTATAATATCACCAATCCTCTGCTTCCTCACTTATAAATCAGAGATAGACACTTATCCTTGTACTACCCACCTATAAATTTAAGGGATCATTATCTCTTTTTCCTAATCAAGCATATTTTGATTTCTTCTAATTACAAACCAAGAAAACAGGGATAGGCTGATACAGTTGAACAGAAAGGACTGAAAGAATCAGTTTTCTGTACTATCTCTGTTTTCTTATCACAAGCACGTCATTTCACTTGTCTTCATTTGTTTATTCATCAGATGCATGTTGAGCACCTATTAGGTGAGTCACCATGCTAAGAGCTGGATGTACTGCAGTGAAAGAAGTGGAGCATGGTCACAGCCCCTATCTCTGCAGAGCTTACAGACTAGTGAGGGAAAATAAAAGGTGGAATGACTGGGTGCTATGGACACCCTACCACAGGGAGATTTCACCCTAATCTGCAGGTCAGAGATGTCCACTCTGAGCAATCACACTTAAGCTGAGACCTGAAAGGTCACAGAGGTATCTATGGGGTTGGAGGGCAAGCAGGAGCTCCCAGCAGAGGGATCAGCTCTTGGGGGACCAGATGGCAAAGGGTGAATGTGGTGCATTCAAGAAACCGAAAAGTGGTCTGCAGGTAGGATGGACATGAGATAAGGCTGGTGAATTCAGCACGGGCCAAAAAGGCAGACACTTTAATAATCATACAGTAAAGACTGTGTATGCTTTAATTTCTATTAGAAATGTCAGGCAACACTCATGGTAGCTTCTGTTCCTCCTGAAAACCCACTAAAACTATACTGAATGGATTTTTTTAAAGTGTAAGTCCACAAGCACATAGATAATGAAAGAAGAAACAGCACCAACACAGTTTTAGAGCTAGAAAAGTTATAGCTGAGTAGTAACTGACTTGAAAGCTGAATCCTAATCCAACAGTTGGAAAGGCTGAAAGACAACCTACTGAAAGTTTATAACTTTCTGTCAAGATACCTAGCCTTCTTTTCACACTTTCTTCTCATAGTTCTGACCAAGAGATTGCCCTACAGTGAAATCCACAGTTGACAAGCCAACCATGTAAACTGAGCTTGCCCAAAACTTTTTAGTGCCTCTCTTCTAGATATGCACAGCCAGCCAAAGATCTTCAGGTAGTTGATGGAATATTCTAATAAGAAAAACAAAGACCAAAACAAACTAACAGAAATGTAATGAAGAAGAAATAAAGATTATGAAGGAGGGAAAAAAAATCCTATTATAAATGTCTCAAAGAGTCAAAGACAGTGAAATATCATAAGATACTGCAGTCTTTAAACAAGAACCAGATGCTATTAATGTTTTTAAAAGCAGCAGCCAGAGGGCAAAAATGAAGTCTTGGATATTAAAAATGTCATCATGTAAAAGAAAGCTTCAACTGAAGGTTTAAACTATATAGTTGAGGAAATCTCCCAGGAAGTAAAACAAAAAGAAAGAGAAGAGATAAAAGATGAAAAAGGTACAGACTAGACCAGGAAGTTCAACATCTGAATAAAGGGAGTTCCAGAAAGAGAGAACAGAGGAAATGGAGGGAGAATATAGAGGGAGAACAGTACCATCAAAGAACCAATTCAGGAAAATTTCCTAGAATGAAAGGACATGAGTTTCCAAATTGAAAGAGCCTATTGAGCTCTTAAGACAATGGATGAAAATAAACCTACAGCGAGACATGTCATTTTGACACTGCAAACTCCGTGGACAAAGAGAATATTCTAAAAACTTTCAGGAAAGAAAAACAGGATTCTAAAAAGAATCAGGTATCAGAATGGCTTCAGATTTCTCAATAGCCACACTGGATGCCAGAAAATAGTAGAAGGAAATGATTTCTAGTGTACAGTTCCCCAGCCAAATTATTAATTAAGTGGAGGGCAGACTATAGATTTTTCAGAAGGGAAAGTTCAAACACATTACCTGACAGGTCAATTTTTCAGGAAGCTATCGGAGGATTTATTCAACCAAAATAAGAAAAGAGAAAAATGGAATCCAGGGAACAGGGTTCTGATACATTAGACAGTCAGGGTAATGGTGAAGGGAAAATCTAAGATCACAGCTCCGAGGAAATCCTGAAGATCAACCAACCTACTGGACTAGAGCTGGGCAGAGGCTCTGCAGATAATCACCAAGAAAATGACACAGATAGAATGACTGGCATTAAAGAATGTCGAGGGAAGATTTCTAAAACTGGGGGTGCAGTAGTTTGGAGATGTATTAATGATAAGTGTATAGAAAGTACATCGATCAGTCTGCCTAGAGGTGAGCATGATCTCCCACATAGGAACTTATCTGGATGTCCAGACACATGACACAATGCACCCACCCATGAATATAAGTATATTTAGTACTAAGCTGGGAGTTCCCAGCAGGGAAAGGGCTCATAGAGGGGTCTGATGAGAAAATGACAAAGGTGGTTCGGGGCTTTTATTGTGGTTAAAGGGTGGAGTCAGCATGGTGGGGTCATCCCCTAACATGGGCTAACGTCTACACTATATGAAATTCCCAGCAACTCTTACAGGTAAAAGCCTACACAGGTCTTCTCATCTTGGCCACCCAGATGTGGCGGAGATAGGAAACAAGGGTGGAGATTGAAAGCTGCCAACAGTCAAACATCAAAAATAGAGCCAAGCCTCTTTATTACAAAAACCAGGTTATCAGGGCAGGGGCCAGGGTAAGTTATTAACTCAAAAAGTTGTACAGGAAAAGAAAAGTATTCATAGCATAGTACTCTTTGGCTCAGATGTGAATAACATTTACAAAGTCATATCAGTGTAACTACTGAATGCACTACAGTTAAGTCATGGCCATGTTGAGAGGACGAGGAATGGTAAGTATTCATGTATATGGTGGGTATCATAGGGTTTAGTGAAAATAAGCTGAATCTTCATCTTCTAGAGTGGAAGTCACTGAAATTATTTAAAATACCAGTTTAGACATGTGCTTTAGAGACATGGAGATAATCCCAAAAGAATCAGGTAAAATAGTTGATAGTGGTTGCTGCTGGGGGGTGCTAATGAATGAGAAATAGTGGACAGTGCTGTGGGGGAGAATGTGTCAGAGGAATGCTGTTTTGTTTGTTTGCAGCAAGTGTTCATGTACAACTTCTCAAACATATATAATTAAGTTTTCCCCCAGATTTGGCTTTATCTTAAAGGCAATAGGGAGCTACTCATTACCTTGGAGCTTTCTAAGCAGTGAGGCTCTGAGGGTGATAGTGAGATCAGACTTGCATTTTATTAAGATGCCTCTAGTTACTTTATGGAGAAGAATTAGAGGAAAGAAAGAATGGACACAGTGGTGCCCTAAACACTGCACTGCACCCTCTAAATGATCTGCCAGAAATAACACTATTCACCCATTGAGTCAACAAACCTGGTGTGTGTCAGGCACTATTCCAGGTGTTGGTGATCCAACAATGTACAAAGCAATGCCCCTGGCCTCATAGGACTTACTTTCTAGTGGAGGAGATGGACAGCAAACAAATGAAAAAATGCATGTGTACTTTTAGTATAGTGTAATGAAAATACCAAGAAATCAAGGTAAGTAGCTGGAGAGTGGCTAGGGAGGAGAGCTATTTTAGATCATAGGCCTTCCTGAGATGACATTTTGGCAAAAACCTAGAAAAATTCAGGGATTGAGCCCAAAAAAGATGCATTCCAAGCTGAAGGAGGAGGAAGTGCCACAATCCTGAGGTGGGGGGGTGCAGAATGAGTGAAAGGGAGATTGAAATTAGAAGGCCATAGAGTTGGTAAGGAAGGCGAGGCTGCATGGCTGCATCATGCTCAGCCTCAGAGGTAAGAATTTAGCTGCTGTTCTAGGACTGACGAGAAATCAGGAGGATTTTGAGCAGGACAATGACAAACTCTGACTCACATTATATTCGCTTGCAATAAAGCCCAGACTTTGTATTCTGTGACCATCACCCTTTCTATTATTCTCTAGAATTGAGATGCCACGTGGCTAGTGAGCCCCTGAAATGTGGCCAGTCCAAACTTAGATGTGCTGTAAGTGTTAAATGCACACCAGATTTCAAAGACTTAGTACCAACAATAGAATGGAATAGATCTCATGACCACTTTTTTATATTCATTATGTGTTCAAACAATATTTTAGATATATTGGGTTAAATAAAATATAATATTCAAATTAATCTTACCTATTTCTTTTTACTTTTTAAACAAGTGTAGCTACTAGAAAATTTTTACTTATATACGTGGCTCGTGATATATTTCTATTGGACAGCACCAGCCTAGACAACTTCCCTTCTGCTCTCAGCTTCAGAATATTCTAAAGACATTGTTTAGGGCTCTTTGAGTTTTCTTAAGGAAACACATTATGTAACAATAAGATAAATTATTGAGGATGATAGTCAAACCAAAAGCTGTATTGTTCTTTATAGGCCAAAGATAATGTTACTGATTTGATTGTGGCCTTGTGTTGTTTTTCCAAAAGTGCTGATGAGTTTGCATATAGTCTTCTGTAATGTTTCTCTTCCCACCCATGCCACCCTCTCCTTTTGCTCCCTTATGACTGAAGCAGTATGTTTTTGAAATACCTGGCCCAGGTTAAGAATGCAATTCTCTAGCCATGGAAATTTTTCTCTGTGCAAAGCATTCAGTCTTTTGTATAGGTTTGAACCTCAATCTATTTAATATGATATTCCAATTATCTGGTCTACTCAAGCAAACAGATTCCAAATGTCAGTGATTATATCTGTAATCATAATTATAGAATACCCTTGGCTCCTTTATATTTAATTCTAAATATGGTCGATTAGAATGTACTTATAGTGAAAAAATTTGCATACATGCTCTGACCAAGAAATTTGTTTTTCTTTGTGAATTTATATCTATGGAAATGTTATAAACTAAATCATATGTTGACTTACATACAGCAGCATTAAAATATTATTATAAGATGTTGGAATTATTGGGGATAATATAACTACATTACTCTATTCAAGCCTTGAACGACACTAGTAAGAAAGCAGAAGCATCAGACAAAATCTCCCTTATCTTTGACTACTCACCTCTGCTCCCACCTCCTTTTTCTGTCCTGTCAGGTAGATGAGGGGACTTCACTCTCAATTTTCAGTCTTTGTTCTTTTTTGGGGGGGAGGTAATTAGGTTTATTTATTTATTTATTTATTTTTAAATGGAGGTACTGGGGATTGAACCCAGAACCCTATGTATGCTAAGCACGCGCTCTACCACTAAGCTATACCCTCCCCCCCAGTCTCTGTTCTGGATTCAGTCTCCTTCTCAAGGACCTCACTGCTTTGCTTAACCCTCTTCTGCTGCATGTCACCATCTCCTATTCTCCTGGATCATCTCCATCAGCAAAGAGATAGCTTTAAAATCTCTCATCTTTAAACAAACACACACAGTATCTTCCTTAGCTATATACATTTCCACATTCCCTTCTCTTTATAGCTTCTCTATTCCCCTTATTCCCCTTCACAGCAATATTTTTCAAAAAGGTTGCCTATAATTCTGCTTCCATTTCTTCACCTCCCATTCATTCTTCAGCGCACTACAATTACGTTTTCTTCCCCCACTGAAATTCCTTGTGCCAAGAGAAAGCTTACACCTCCTGGGAGCAAATACAGAAGACCTCTCCGCCTTCATTTTACAGTGTTCTTGAAGTGCATTGTGATATAGTTGGCCACTCCCTTCTCCTGATTTCTATGATGCTGTACTCTGGTTTTGCACCGATCTAATTGGCTACTCATTCTCATTTTTTTCTCCAGCTCCTTTGTTTCAATCAGACCTCTAAATATTGGGAACTTTCTGATTCCGTAGCCTCTTCTCTTTATCTACTCTCTCCCTAGGCACTCTCAATCATTCCTATAGCTTTTAATGTCATCTAATTACTGATAATTCCCAAATATATAACCCAAATGTAAACTGCAGATTCAGTTGAATCTCTACAATGTCTACATATAAAATATTGACATATTCTTCACATACTGAAAAAAATAGCAATAATAATAAGAAAAAGAAGGCAAAGAAGAGGAGGGAAAAGAGAAGAAAAGGGGAAAGAAGGAAGGAGGAAATGAAATATTATGTTTTTGCTCTAACCAAAAATCAAGATGTGCCTTACTTCCCGTATTTAATCATATTTAATCCATCAGCAAACTGTGTCTAGACTAGCTCCAAAATGTCTCAAACCCTTCACTTTCTGTTTATCTCCACGGCTACTCCTCTAGAGCAGGGAATCATTAGCTCTCACCTGGGCTACTGCTATATCCTTCCAGCTGACCTCCTAGTCTCTGCTCTTGCCCCTGTCCAGATTGTTTTCAGAACAACCAAAGGGATCTTTTTAAACTATGTATCAGTCCATGTCATGCTCCAGTTTAAACTGTTCACTGTTCACTGGCATGCTCCAGTTTAAACTGTTCATTGCACTTAGAATAAAGCCCAAACACCTGAGCTGACCATCACTCACAGCCCCACATGGCTCAGCTCTTCCCTAATTCTCCAGCTTCATCTTGTGCCACCTCCCACCCCCACCATCCCCACCCTTCCCCACCTTAGAGTCTTTGTACTTGCTGACCTTTCTACCTGGAAAGCTCCTGACTCCAGTATCCTCCCCTCATTTGAATGACAGGCTGCTTTTCATCTTTCAAGTCTCAATTTAAATGTCATCTCACAAAGGCTTGCCAGATTACCCCTTTTAAAGCAACCTTGTCCATTTATTTTTCTATGTCTTGCTTGTTTCCTCCCAAGTATTTGCCACAATTCTAATTAGGTATTTTTATAGGTTTGCTTTCTTGACTCTCAGCTCCTGCCCCTCACTTATCTCATTCCAGATAAGAGGATTGACATACTGGTGGGGATTAGACTCTGGGTGCTGTAGCCCTGCCCCTCTTTCCTCCTTCTCTTAAAAGCTAGCCTGTCTGTTGAGTGGGTAACTATCTGTGCACCTTTGTCAGGAGCTTTACAAAACTGGTTGTAAAACTGGTTCAGCACTGCCTATGGCTGAGTGTGAAGTCAGTCCAGTTGAGGCCTGAAGTATTAGGAAACCCACTGTGATGATACAGCTAAGCCATGACCACAACAGCTCCATGTATAAGAATACTAACATTTTGATCTGGATCTCAATGTCTTTGGAGATCAGTTAGAAGAAAGAGAGGTGCTATATATCGACCTATATAAGCACCAATATTTCTTTCCTGAAATTAATGAAAATCTAGGTCTGTGGCTTTTCAATCATCTTGAGCAATTGTATCCTTTATTTTAACCATGTATATGTCAGTCCCAACGTATATGTTCCTCCAATGTGGGGGGAAAGAACTAATACAATAAATGCAGAGATGTTCTGATTATAGTAGTGATTATATTAATTAGCACTTTCATGTAGCAAGTAATAGGGAACTCAATTCAGATTAAAAACAGTAAGAAAAATTCATTGGTTTACATTACAGAATATTTGCGAATTTATCTGAATCAGGGAGAGGTTGATCCCAGATCAAATGACTATGACGAGTTCCCAATTTCTTTCTCTCCATATCTTGGTTCTGCCAAGAGCTCTGAGAAGCTCAAGATGGAAAAAGAAATTGTATCACAAACAAACAGTATTGAGTCTGATACTAAGGGACCTACCTCTGCCCTCATGGTTGCAAGATGGCTACCAGAGACTCCTGGGGCTGGGTATCTCCATTCACGTGCAGCAGCAAAGAAAGCATCTCCGTCAGTAGCTTCTGCCAAAATATATATTTAAGAATTTTTATGTTTTCTTTCCCCTTAGAAACATGGGGAAAATCTCTTGGATTGAATTCTATACTATATTGAACCAGTCAATTCCTACAGCCAGGAATATGGGACACACTGGCCTAGGTCAACAACCAGGTCATACCTCCAGAGCCAAGATGGGAATTGACCACCAAAGCTGTGTGACTGAGAATGAGCTGGAGGTCCTCTTGCTGAGGGAAGCAAGGGAGAGATGTTGAATGGAGGCACCCAATCAATGTCTGTGTAAACCTAACAGGCCTGAGTAACTGCAGCCTGATGTACAGTCCTGCTCTACAGAATCAGCCTCTTATAATTCAAAACCCCCTATCTTCGAGAGTATTTGTGATCTTCCTCCCTCCCTTCCTCCTCCCTTCCTCCTTCCTCCTTCCTTTCCTCCTTCCTTTTTCTTTTTTTCTACTAGACTGGCCAGGATAGTTAAACATCTGTGTCCATAGAGTTGTCTTAATTATAAAATCCTAAGGGAGCTTTTGGAAGAGCTTAAAGTTTAAGAAAATATGTGCTAAAGATGGAGACTGGGAAAAAAGCCCATTTCACAGAACAAATATAAAAGTGACAAATGAGCTGAGGCTTGGAAAAACAAATGCTGGAGACCAGGGCCTTCAATTAGGGGAGGGAGGCATAGGAAGTCTTACCAAGGAGTAAGTGGCATGGATTGTTTCAAGGGAACGTGTTTTCAGATAAGCTTTCCTAAACTGGCTTGACCCAAGAACGCTCCTGTTGTCCAGGCATCAGGCTGCTTCTCCTTTCCTATCTCCTCTGCTCAATTTCTTTCATCAACTGATAATAGGAAGGCACCTCACACTCATCTCAAACCTACTAAGGCATTGCCTGGGGTGTAAACACCCCGAGGGTGCTCAAGAAAGGAGAAGTAAATGACTCTAATGATAGGGTAATTAATCCTTTGCAAGTCAGGTGGACTCCAATTCTCTGCTTTCCACAAAAGGGAAAGACACGTAATCAATTCCTCAAGACGAGAGATTACTAAAAATAATCTTGTTGATTTATTACCTTGTAATTTTGGGTATGTAACTGAGAAGAATTTGAAAAATTGAGCCCTGTTGCTATAAGAAAACCCCATCATTCCTATTTAAGTTAGGTGAAGACCTTCTCACCTGTATCTGCTAAGTCATACACTCAACACTCATGATGAACCCTGGACATTCATCCCTGGATATGTGGAGAGAAAGGCTTTACTCATCTCATTAAGAACTGCAATTCCAATACAATTTTACGTTTTATGTTTAGTAGTTATTCATCAATATTTGCCATATGTTTATGCTGTTTTGAGAAATTGTGCATTATTTTCTAACATTTATAACCTTATGATAACAGCAAATTTTAAATTATTTCCATTTGCTTTCACATTTCTGTTGCATAGAAGTATGTTATTCATGAAATACTTTAAAGTATAAAACATATTAGGAAGCTGAATGGAAATAAAATTTCAAGAAGAAAAATGAACAAAAGAAAATTTCCTACAGGTAAAGAACAACTTATTTATGTGTATTTTAAAAGTATGATGAAGCATCAAATTTTTATATTATTTAGATTCTACTGGATAGATATTAAACAGTGATGGCAGTTTATTTTTAAATGTCATTATTTATAATATGTTGGGATATATATTATATATATATAACTCTTTTAACATGATAAAAATTTTAGGCATCAACTTAAAAATGTGGTGAGGGTTGTATTGCTTCTTAAAATATTTTAGGAGTACTTGAGTGAACATGTCTGGAGACAATGAAAGGAGAAAATTATGTTAGACAGGAAAATGATGAAGGAAAGAACAGGCCCACTGTTGAGACTGATTGCACAATGAAATATGATGACAAAGAACCTGTCTACTCACATTTGCTTCTGTGCCCTTTATCAAAGAGAAAGATCTAACAAGAATGATTGAATGGAAATTGGTAAAGGGGAAGAGAAGCCCAAGACAGAAAAAGAAATTGTAAGAGTATACTCATCTCCTTTGGGAGCCAACAGAAGGTAGTGAGAATAGCAAGGATTTGAGTCAGCCAGTTGTTATTTATGTACCATGGCGAGAGACACAACCCACTTCAGCTGTACTATGGGCATAAAGTGATCTACCATATAGGGTTAAATTTCATAAATCTAAATGTAAAGTGCTTTGAGGCACAGAGCCAAGCATAGCCATACATAAAGAGTAGCTATTGTAGTTATTAGGAAGCTGTGGGCCTTGCAGCAACTTATCCTTTGAGGTTTGAGCTCACTTTCCTCCTCCGTAACGCAGGGGTAATAACACGTGCCTCTCAGGATTACTATGAGGATTAAATTGATAATAAACCTGAGAGCACTTATAACACAAAGAAGGCATTCAATAAATATTAGTTCTTTCCCCACCCCTTCCTTCTCTAGCTCTCTATTGATTTAGACAGTTCTAAGGTACCCCTGATGAGACATGATGAGAAAGAGTCTAATTCCAAATACCTATTTATAGAAGAGTCTATTACTTTTACTGTCTCTACTAGTAAGAAGACTAAATCTGGAATGATTCTTTCTCTTGCTGAGAAAAGAGACCAGGGTCTTGTATTACAAATGACTATCCTTGTGGATATGACCTTTCTGCTTTACTGGCAAATCTCATTAATGACCAAATTATTTTCATGAAATTGTAGAAGACAAATATATTGCTGATCTATGACCATGTAATCAATCCTCTCACAAAGAGGACCTCCTCACAAAGAAACAGTTCTTCCCAAGTGTTTCCTTTTCTCTCATGAGTGAAATGACAAAGCGCTTAATAATCTATGGGAATAAATGCTGTTGATTCATGTGGTTCAATTATTTTGAATGGCACCAAGTATGCCTTCTCTTTGCAGCTTTGTGTACAAAACAAAGCCTGGTTTAAGATGAGTTAGGATGCGCAGGAGGGAGTTAGGGAACCAATTTTCACTGAACAGGCAGGAAATATGTCTAAAGCCACTTCCTCCATTTTAATCTGTGGGATAATGTCCATTTGGGTCTTTTCAGAAATAGTCTGTCAAGTTGCTGTTCCCTGTTGAGGAGAAGGGTGTAATGACTCTGAAGAGTAGCCCAACTGCATAGGAAGGCCCCATATCAGCCAGGATCCCAGCAAAAACAAATGGTACACTCTCCAAGGGAGTGAAAGTAGTTATCGTTGACGATGGATAATGGGTAGGTGGGCATCCATTATACTAGTTTCTCTATATCTGTCTATGTTTGAGACTGTCTATAGTAAAACATATGAAAACAGAGGAGTACAAAAGAGGGACTGAGGAAAGTGACTTACAAAGGTGTGGGCGGAGGTTACAGGAAAACAAGGGAAAGTGATTCCTCCCTCCTTCCCCTCCACACCCCACCCACCTAGAACTGGCAACAGTGGGAAGTGCTGCCAGCAGCCATCTGGAAGGCAAAAGGGAGAGGGACCAGCCCCAGACACCCAGGGAGACCTTTAGCTGTAGGAAAGGGCCACCATCAGGAACTGTGGCTTGGGATGGAGGAATGCAGCCACTGTCAGCCAAGGCCCAGTACTTAATTTGTGGAGCCCAGTGCAAACTGAAAAATCAAGAAAAAAAAAATGTGCTTCAAGGTCCTGCATTATGAAACACTAGCTTTTCTTCCACAGTCCCCCCACCCCACCAACTTGACTGGTCATGTTTTAAATGTTTTGTATTCAACAACATTCTAAATAAAGAAAAAATTAAAAGTTTAAATTATTAGCATGAACTCTACCACTTAACTTGTGCACTGTCAGTTTTAAATGCAATATAAGAGCATTTAATTTGCATGCAGAACCACTAAAATTAGCCACTCCGTATTTCATAGGACATACTTGCACTAGTATTTTTTTTCTCACTGGAACAGTGGAAACACTGCACAAAACTCAACTGTTTTATTTCACTTTTTTATACACATTGTACCAACACTGGCTGCCTTTGGTTTACTGATGAGTAAAGAGGGACTGAAAGGAAAAGGAACTATGGATTTCCCTATATTCCCTTTCCTTCTATGGCATCATTCTTAGTGTAAGTGGTTGGCTAAAATAGGGAAGTAACATGACTGAAAAAGGACATGACAGAGTGCCTTGGCTGTTTGGGTTTCTTAGCACGCCACTGCCTTTTTTCCCCCTAAATTTGAAGCAAGTTTTGGTTCAAGTGGAAAGAGAGGCATTTCAGGCTTAATTAGTCATAAATGTGACAGGTTTACCTTGACCCTGCTTTGAGTCTCAGTGAACTCCCAAGTGTCATGGGTGCACAGGAATCCTATGCCTGTGGGGCATGGGAAATGCTCTATGCTAACGGGACAACCAGAAATGGCAGACATATCTCGTGTGTCTCTCCTCTGTTCACATATCAGACTTTATCACCAAATACATGTTCAAAGATAAACTTAAGAATTGCAGAATGGTGTCAACAAAGCATTAAACCAAGTGCAGGGCCCTTCTGAGTCTGGGGCCTTGTTGACTGCAGAGGTCACACACCCATGAAACCCACTCTGCTGCCAACCCTGACCAGGCAAGGAAGGGCCAGGAGAGTTAATGCTCCTTCTTCCAGTCCACCACCTCCTGCAGATGACCCCACTGGTGGCAAAAGAGCCAGAGATGTATCCAAAGAGGATAGTCTCCTAAGCTACAGACTAGGCGAGAGAAGGGTGGAGAGTGGGTCTGGGGGGGCAAACAGAATATCCAGCACAGGGTACTCCCAAATCTATTTCCAACAAATTTGGTTCCTTTTCAATTCATCTAAGATAACAAGGACCAGGTAGGCCCCAGGCGTGTCTCCAAATTTTTGTGGGGCCTGATGCTGATGCAATTTTGTGAGCCCTCTACAAAACAAACAAACAAACAAATAAAACAGAATTACAAATATAAATCTAGTACAAAAATGGCTATTTACTGAGAATGAGAAATTACAGTAAAATAAATACTGGAGCTTGGAAGGTCCAAGTCCCTTTCTTCTGAGGTCCCTTGAAGATATACCAGCAATGCCTACAGATAAATGCTTCCTGATCGCACCCTGGCTTCCCTCTCCCCACCAAGAGCACTCTATAACCCCAAGCAACAACTTCCATTCACAGGGGCCTAGGAAGTGAGGAGTCCTGAGGCTAAAACTTTATCAGCTTTATGGTAAATTCCTCTGTAGACCCAAAAACTTAAAATGTAGAATTAAGTGACTGGAGAAGCAAGCATTTCCTAGCAGGTGAAAAGGGTGGGCCCTTGAGCTGTGATGTGACCCCTCCCCTACTGCACGTAGACAGCGAGCCCGCGTGTTGGGCTCCTCTGGCTTAGTGCTTTTTCGCTGTAGTCAGGAAATTCCATTGAGTCTCAGGTATGTTAGGTAGGGAATCGAGAAGGTAGTGGACAGTCAGGGCCACCCCTTTGCATTCTCAGTGTCTTGTCTACCCCTTGCACTGCTGGTTGGCTAGGCTGGAATAAGCCAAAGGGAAAACGACTTTAAGGACTCATTGTTCTCAGTCACCTTCAAATTCTGACCAGATTTTTTGCTGTGGCCTAACCAACAGACTCCTCTGTAGACAGAAACTACTAGTAGGCTTTCTTCACAGCAGCTGAGGCAAAGGTGGAGGCAGTTTAGATTCAGGAGAAAGAAGGAGCACTTCAGTTGGATGGAAGGGCTGCCCTCAGTGGGGTTCTGGGGTCTGAGCCCTGGAGGCTGAGCAGGAGCCCATGGGGAGGAAGGAAGAGGGAAGATGAGGACAAAAGAAGGGGACTCACAGGTAAATGTAGGGAAATGGAAAGGTGCTAAAGAAAGATTTCAAACTTTGCTAAAGCCCTGGTGTGGGTGAACTCACTATTTGCTCTAGGCATAGGGGTAGCTGCTGATACACGAGCGAAGAATACGTGCTTAACATGAGAGCATTTGATCTAAATAAGACAGAAGAAAGTAGTCTAAAGTGCCTAGGTTAAAATCTTGACCTTATTCCTTAATAGCTGTGAGACTTCGATCAAGAAACTCATTCTTTCTGTGTCTCAGTTTCCTTAGCTTTAAGATGAGGGTATGTTACATTACAGTATGTTATGTCATATCACGTCATATCACGTCATGTCACGTCCCATTATGTTATTACATCATGTTATATGGAGCTCACCTCATAGTGTCGCTTTGAGAATAGATAAGTTAACAATTATCAACTATCTATAATAGTTCTTAGTATGTATGAGTTAATAGAAAATATACATATTGGTCTCCACCCCATTCCCAGCACAGAGCTCCTAAAACCTTTGTAATTTCCTACGTGATAAGAGCACTAGGAGCATCTTTGATTCTAACGTTTGGTCTTTGGCCCTAGTTCCAGACACTGATCTCCTAAATCCCTTGGAATTTCCTGGGTGACAGCAGTGCCTTTTGTTCTAATAAAGTGACTCCTGGTGGGCTTTTGGATGGGAGCTGGTCACCAGAAAGACCAAGCCATGATTAGAAGCTTAGAATTTTCAGCCCACCTCCCATTCTCTAGAGAAGGGAGAAGGGCTGGAAATGGAGTTAATGATCCATCATGCCTACATGATGAAAACTCCCTAAAAATCCCAAAAGTATGGGGTTCAGAGAGCTTCTAGGTTGGTGAACAAGTGGACATGCTAGGAGAGTGGAGGGCTAGTAGAGGGCTTGGAAGCTCCATGCCCCTTCCCCCAGACTTTGCCCTTCATATCTCTTCCATCTGGATGCTTCTCTGTATCCTTTAATAAACTGGTAAACGTAAGTTTTTCCATGAGTTTGGTGAGATGTTCTAGCAAATAATCGAATCCAAGGGGGAGCAGGTAGCCAAGTCAAACAGAAATTGTGGGTAATCTGGGGAGGGGAGAGGGTTGCGCCTGGTATATAAACTGGCAAGGGAGAGGGACAGTCTTGCGAGATGGAGCCCTTAACCTGTGGGATCTAATGCTATCTCCAGGTAGATAGTGTCAGAATTGAGTTAAATGGTAGGACACCTAGCTGGTGTTGCAAAACTGCTTGGTGTGGGGAAAAAACCCACACATCTGGTGTCAGAGGCGTTGTGAGTGTGATAGTGGTGTGACTGTAAGAAAGTAGTGAGAATACAGGAGTAGTATAGGTTTTTCTTACATAGTGCACAATTAGTGCTTCACAAAAATGAGAAATTATTGTGAAATGACTCCAAATTTAGGGCTTATACACATTCGGGCAATATTTAAAGCGCTAGTATTTCTGCAACAGATGAAGAATATGACCCATTCATTTAATGATGTATAGTTTTACAAAAATTATGATTTTGAATGGGTGGATTTTTCCATGTTTAATCTCTAGCCAAAGATAAGTATTACGAAGTTTTCATTAATAAAACACAGTCATTTCTGAACTTTTCTCACCAAAAAGCAGAGTTACACTTTACCTTTTGATGCCTTGCTGATAAACTGTCCTACTCCACCATCCCCAAACACTGAGGAAAGGTTGTGCTTTCTCTTTAACTTTGGTCAGTTTATACACTAACATATGGAGGTCAGATGGAATACCAGATCCCACTGAGCAAATAGCTAGGTGGGGCTCTTTCCTCATTAAAGGCATTTAATTTAGATTAGAATCAAGTTTGAATAAAATAAACAGTTTTGAAAATGTTAGGGAAGGTTGATTTTTTTTTGCTTCTAGAGGTCAACTTGAAATAAAATAGGAAGAGTCAGACTTTCTGGACTCCTGTGCATCTCTGAGCAAGCACATCACATAACCTCACTGATTTCCATGTCTCCATCCACAGAAGAATCATGTGGAGAGCGTTGCCCAGCCCCGTTCCTAAGGTTCTTGTGAGAATTAAAAAAATTTTTTGTTGTTTAAAAAAACTGAAAAACAAAAACACTCTACAAATGCAAAAAGAATGTACACAAATAACTCTCTTCTTACCCGATTTCTTTTTTGCATGTCATTCAACAGTAGGTAGACTGGCTTATATGTCAGGAGCAACAGCCCTGAATTAATCCCATTCATGTCTTTGAAGTGCTCTTACCGGTATCTGCAAGGGAAAAAAAAAAACACAACTTGATTAACCAGTGTTCTTTAATGTTCCTTAAAAGTAAATGGTACCTGGCCAATAAGAGGTACTCAATAAATGTTTGTTGAGTGAATTTGAAAGTTCTATAATTTAAAACATTTGACAAGATTCCACTCCCAAGGATGCTAAAAGTCAAAACAATGACTAAAACAACCTAGTTACTAAGGAGATATAATTTTCTTGGAGAGAGAGTTGAATAATAACGGGAACCAGGGCCTTGTGGTAAATGCTCTTCATCTGGAACCGTTGTGGTGACGGTCCAGCATGAATGCATAATATCAACACGATTTAGCATTTCTATTAAAGAAATAAAGAGTGAAAGGTAAAAGTAAAAACTTGAAGGTGTTATTAAACTCTTCATTGTAACATAACGTTGGCAAAAAAATGCATGTGGATTTCATAAACTCTGTGAGTAAGCAGGACATTAGCAGTGTGTGTGCACAAGCATAGAACGGTGACCCCCTAAGGGGGAGAAAAGGGTTAAAGGGGTCTTATAGATTCAAGATATTGGTAACTGCTGGCTATAATTCATAAAGAAGGTTGGGAAAGGAAAAAAGGATTCTTTGTGGGTTTGTTTGTTTGTTCGTTTGTTTTGGTTTTTTAACGTGATATTAACAGAGACCATCTACTATCTGTCTTTTCCAACATTTGTCTAAATATTTTGTAGGTATTTGTTAGCAATTTTTTTTCTTTCTCAGAACAGCTTTATTGAGATACAATTCTCACATATCACGTAATTCACCCATTTAGAGTGTACAATTCAATAGTTTTCCCCCTATTCACAAGATTGTGCAACTGTTACCACTATTTAATTCCAGTACATTTTCATCACCCCTAAAAGAAACCCCTCCCTATTTGCAGTCACTCCTCATTTCCTCCCCTCCCCCAGGACAACGATTAATTTACTCTCTTACCTCTGTAAATCTGTCTGTCTATTCTGGACATCTCAAACAAATGGAATCATACAATGTGTGATCTTTTGTGATTGGCTTCTTTCACTTACATAATGTTCTCAAGGTTCATCCTGTTGTAACATGTATCTGTGTTTCATTTTTCTTTGTTGCTGAGTAATAGTCCATTGTATGGATACACCACATTTTATTAATTCTTTTAACCAGCAAGAGACATTTGGGTTGTTTTCACTTTGGGGCTATTTTGAATAATGCTCTTATCAACACTGATGTAGAGGCTTTGTGTGGACATATATATCCATTTCTCTTGAGTATATATCTAGGAGTGGAGTGGCTGGGTCATATAGTAGCTCTGTGTTAACTTTTTAAATAAACTTTTAAAAATTTGAGATACAATTCACATACTATAAAACTCACCATTTTAAAGTATACATTTTACTGGATTTTAGTATAGTCACAAGATTATGCAACCATCATCAACATCTACTTATAGAAAAATTTCATCTCCCCAAATAGAAACCCTGTACCCAATATCCTTGAATTAATGTTGGATCAGTAAGCCTAAGAGTCCTTTGTTCTTTCTTTTGCCTTGGGAAAACGATTTAAAACACATTGTCATTTTTATTAAAATTGAAATTTCATCTGAGTGAAAAATAAGTACTTTGACTTTTTAAAATAATCGGTTTATTGAGATGTAATTCATATACCATAAAACTTACCCATTTAAATTGTACAATTTAGAGGTTTATAGTACCTTCACAAAGTTGTGTAATCATTACCACTGTCTAATTCCAGAACATTTTCATCATGCCAAAAAGAAACATTGTACCCTTAGCAGTCATTCCCCATTCTTCCCTCCCCTTAGCCTCTAGCAACCACTAATTTATTCTTTGTTTCTATGAATCTTCCCATTCTGGACGATGTTTAACTTCTTAAGGACTAAAAAAAAATTATTATACTATTGTCCATGAACCACTTCTTAGAAGCATAAATCACTTGGTTACACAATGTGTGTGTGCACAGGCACAGGCACACGCACACACACCTACTGTTTTTTGTCACTACTGACATTTTCACACCTCCATGCCACTTTGTTGTACTCACAGGTGAGCTCAGTACCTGTTAAAATACCAAAGTGGGGAAAATATAGGAAGCATACGGCAAACTATTGGTATCCTCAACAGAGAGATTTACCCATCTCCCCAGTAATCATATAATTTCAAACTAAAACAAGATAATTTTTTAATAAAAAGAAATCTCTTCCAAAAGAGAATCTCAACACTATAATACTCAGTATTGCTGAGGATGTAAGGAAAGAGTTACTCTCATACACTATCAATTGGAATTTAAAGTATGTATAACATTTCTCAAGCCCAATTTGGTGAGATGTATCAAAAATCTTTAAAATATTTGTACTTTTTGACCCAGAAATTCCACCTTAAGGAATTTAATCTAAATAAATTATTTTAGAACTCCCTAAAGATATATGTGTAGGGTTGTTTATTATCTCATTGGTATTTAAAATAGCAGAAAACAGGGGAAAAAAACCTAAATTTTTTAACATTTTTTATTGAGTTAAAACCTAAATATTTTTAAGAGAAAGAGGTTAATTAATTAACTTCCAAAGAGCCATATGATGAATTACCAAATTGTTAAAAATTATATTGAGGACCAGCAATGAACAGTGGAATTTGAAATAAAAAACACAGTATCATGTACACTAGAACCCCCCAAAATGAAATTCTAAGGTATAAATCTAACAAAATATGTACAAGGTCTATATGAGAAAAACTACAAAACTCTGGTGAATGACATCAAATAAGCACTAAATCAGTGGAGAGATATTCCATATTACTGAATAGGAAGAGTCAATATTGTCAAGATGTCAGCTCTTCCCAACTAGATCTATAGATTCAATGCAATTCCAATCAAAACCCCAACAAGTTATTTTGTGGATATTGGCTAATAAAATACTCTAAAGTTTATATGCAGAGGAAAAAGACCTAGGATAGCCAACACAATATTGAATAAGACCAAAGTTGGAGTACTAACACTACCCAACTTCAAAACTTATGACAGTAAAGCTACAGAAATTAAGACTGTGTGAAATTGGCAAAGGAACAGACAAATAGATCAATGGAACAGAATAGAGAGTCCAGAAACAGACCATGGACTATTTATAGAATAAATACATATATTTACTTACAAATAAATATAGTCAACTGATCTTTGACAAAGAAGCAGAGGCAATACAATGGAGCAAAGATAGTCACTTCAATAAATGGTACTGGAACAACTAGACAGCCACAGAATGTCTAGATACAAAAAATAAATCAAGACAGAGTTTAGATCCTTCACCAAAATTAACTCAAGATGGATCATAACACCTAAACATAAAATATGAAATTATAAAATTCCTACAAGATAACATAGGAGAAAACCTAGATGACTTTTTCGATACACCAAAGGCACAACCCATTAAAGAAAATTGATAAGCTGGATTTCATTAAGTTAAATACTTGAAAAATGATGTAAAGAGAATGAGAAACAAGCCACAGACTGAAGGAAAATATTTACAAAAGACACATCTAATAAAGGACTGTTATGCAAAATATACAAAGAACTCTTAAAACACGACAATAAGAAAACAAACAACCCAATTTAAAAATGGGCCAAAGAATTTAACAGACGCCTCGCCAAAGAAGATAATACAGATGGCAAATAAGCATATGAAAAGAAGCCTCACATCATATGTCATCAGCAACATGCAAAGTAAAACAACAAGGAGATACCATTATACATCTATTGGATGTATAATGCAAAGTAAAACAACAAGGAGATACCATTATACATCTATTAGATGTATAATGCAAAGTAAAACAACAAGATACCATTATATATTTATTCATTGCTGGTGGGGAATGCAAAATGGTATAACCACCTTGGAAGACAGTTTGGTGGTCTCTTACAAAGCTAAACCTATTCTTCTATATCACCCAGCAATCACAGTCCTCCCCCTCAGCCCTCTGGGGGAGGTGGTTTTTCCTCCACCACCTTGTCCCCAGTTCTACGTGATCCCCTCACAGTGACTCCTGGGAGGCAACTGGCTCAATCCCAGCATCTCCGGACCTCAGAATATGGAACTTTTGTGTCTTCTCTCTGCCTGATGCAGGCTTTGAGGAACTTGGGGTCAAAGTTTCTTCTCCACCATTTCTTTCTATCTACAAACGAGACACTGACAGTTCTACTCTACCTAGACTGCCTCTTGCTGTCTTTAGGCTCTGTGAAGGACATCTTCCTCCCAGAATTCCAGATGCAGGGGGACAAGCCACCAAAAATTTTCTAGAAGTTTCCATTCTTCTCACAGTTTTTAAGGAGGAGGAAAGTAGAAAGTAAACTCTACAAAAACACCCAACCTCTCTATTCTCTCTCCTTTCTTCTCCCTTCCCTCCCCTTTCTTTTTCTGTTCTTTCCTTTCCTTCCCTTCCCACTGTGGATGGGAGGTGGCTGTGGGTCCTCTAGGTAAGCACAAAAGACTGAAGTTCTGGGAAGTGGTCAGGGCTTGAGGTGCAGATTTGAAAGGCATCAGCATAGAGGTGATGGTTAACGGTATGGAGTTTATAAGTGAGGAGAGATCGTGGTGCAGGGCAGAGTCCTAGGTCTCATATTTTATTATTAAGAAGTCTAAGAACTTAAGGAATAGAGATCCAAATGCTCAATATAAGATGATGGAGATGGTGGAGATGCTAACAGTTCTTAAGAAGAGGTCATGAGAATCACCGGGAACTTTTCCAAATCTGCCAGGAGAATAGGAGCCAAGCCCTGAAGGTCTCTTCCCCAGGAGTGGGCCTGGGTCTTAAAGCAGAGCTGTTTCCTCCTCTCCACTTAGGCTTTCCAAGCTGCCAGGCTGCAATCACCCACTTCGACCTTCATTTGAGGGTCACAAATGGACAAGTGGATTTAGAGGAGCTCATCCCTGGGTTGAAGTTCCTCTTCCTTTACAAGCTGGGGGGGTCTTCACATGCAAACAGCATCTTCATGGTTGATTCCTCCAAATCTAAAGAACATTATTGCACTTTACATAATGCACCGAAAAGTATGGGAATTTCTTTGTCTTTGCAGAGGCCTGAATTCTCTCTCATTAGCAATGAAAGGAATGTTGTACTTAAAAGACTAATCTTTTACTCAAATTGAATCTTCACAACTATATTTATTAAGCTACTGTTTTGTTGTGTGAATGAATTATTTATATTAATTATCTATATAATATTGTATTTTAATTTTAAACTATATTCCATTTAGCAATAAGCACTTTTAATAGTTTAAAAAAAGCTGGAAGGGTAGCAATAAATTTTTTTTTAAAAACTCTGACATATTACAAGGTAAATAACGTAAACCTGGTGAAAGAGGAAAGGCCTCATCTTTCACTTTGTCAAAAAGTAGCTCCTAAATAGCAACCAGGGCTTTAGGGAAGGAAAAAAAGATCAAAATGAGCCCTTATGTACTCTTTCACCATGGCACTGGCCAATGGGAAGAGTAGAGGAAAGCTGTCAGTCTTTTTAAAACAAGGCTGTCCCTACTGTAAAAACTATCAAGCAATTTTATCAGGCAAGTGTTCTGGAAGGAAGTCTTTGAGCCAGGAATTCTTCACTGAAAAAGTTTCTTTTTCAATTACTGAAGAGAAAGGAACCCTTTCTGAAGATTGTCTTTGAGGGTTAGATGTCTGTAGGGATAAATGGATGGATGGATGGATGGATGGATGAGCAGGTGGACAAATGGACAGATAGATGATTGAGGGATGGAAAGATAGTCAGATGGACAGATGGAGGGATAGATGGATGGATGGATGGTTAGACAGGTGGGTGGACGGGTGAGTGGAAAGTATTTGTCTACATGAACACTTGGAATAGTCCTTAGAAGTGTTAGTTCCTTAAGAATTTATAGTTAATACCTAATTAAATCAACAATTAATTATTGAAAGCCAACGGCTAGCCCCTGTGTTTGGCACAGTCCCTGAAGCACATGTCCTAGACTTCGTGGAGCATACAAACCAGAGGAAGAGACGAAACAGCAAGCAAATTAATACATCAATTATTAAAAAATATGAAGTAATTTAAAGAGGATGATCATTATCATCTTAATTTTTTTTTTTAATTCCATTAAATTAGAAACAAGTTAGTAGTGCCAATTCCTTCTTACAGGAGGAACACTGGCCACCACAGAGAGAGGGGAATCAAAGATCACATTTAAAAAAAATTAATATTGGCCAAGTTGCTTGATGTCCTGGCCAATTTTGCTGCTGCCAAAAAAAAGCAAGGGGAATCAATTTAATTCATATCTATATATGAAGATCAACTAAAAAAGTGCACTGCATAGAAAATATAATACAAATATACCAAACTCAGAAACATTTATTATAACTGAAATTTTAAAACATTTTATTAGATGTCTCTTTTCACTTTCTTTCCTATATATCTGTAATATCTAACTTATTGGAATTATTTAAAAAACACTACTACCATACTTAAAAGTATTCCATCACTACTGTATTAAGCTGCCCTCTGGTGGCTTTTAATTTAGTAAATATCTTTAACTGCCTTAGTATCTGATGTGAAGTATTATTTAAGGTACAAGTTTGTTTCAAACCGTATTAATTCTTACTTTCTGAATTTATTTATTTGGCAGAAACTTTGAAATATTTATTTAATAAGAATGGATGCTGGTTAATGTCCAGAACAGGGAAAAACAATTAGAAAATTCATGAAGCAGAGTTTGTACATGCAGTTTAACGAGTCATCACTTACTAGCTTTGTTTCTCTTATCATTATAGTACAAGAGTGACTAATAAGATCTCAGTCATAAAGCACAGAATATAACAATCAAAAGCATCTGAAAACTAAAATATATTTATTAAGTGATGTCCCTAATACATATTAAAGACTCTTGTATTATACAGTGCAATTAACCTTTGCAATGAAAGTATAAAATATTCTCATTAATGAATTGGCTAAATGTTTGTCAAAGACACAAATAATTTTATAGAGCTGTCTTTTAACTTCTTGCCAAAGATAAACATGATGTACCTTAAAAACAGATACTTCTAGTCAAACCAGTCCCTTATCTTTTGTAATAAGATGGAAACTGTCAGTCGCTTTTGTTTTATTTTGTTGAACTTTTTCCAGCATGACTGTAATACATACAGACCAATATATTTCAACCATAAGAGTTTAAAAGTTAGAATATCATTCAACATTTCCTATTATTATTCTTTTTAGATAAGGCAAGATCTATTTGGACACAATTAAATTATTTATCTTACATGTATACTCTGAGTTCAAGGAAAGGAGAACCCACTATATGAGATTAAACATTTTTTTTCAAATGTTCAAAAGTTCAACATTTTTTTAGGTATTTGAGTACCTTCTGTGTGCTGTGCCTGTGTGGTCTGCACTCTAGAAAAGAAGGTCAAACCAGAAAAGAAATTCCAAGTACATTTTAAGCTGTTGCTTCATCATGAGAAATAGTACTTGAGAGGAAAAGTACAAGAATCAAATGTTGAAGACATTTTGGATCAGAAAATAAAGATGAACAGAAACATGTAAGGGGATCACATGTTAGTGAAAAGCACTGAGGGAAATCAGCCATTTTCTAAAACAAATGTGTTATATTTGAACACAGAAGTTAAAATAAATCTGCAGCTATCTTCAGCAAAATTCAGAAGATCCATAACACTAGCTTTACCTAAGTAGATAACACATATAAAATGCTATTCATCTGTACCATCGAGTAATTGGCCATTATTAGTAGAAATGGTAGGATTTATGGATCAATTGTTATAAGAAGCTAAATGCAATTATTAAATTATTTTAAGCTGCTCAAATTTTTTCTTAAATTGATACATCATTTAAATACAGGGAAATGCACAGATCTTATGTGTATATTTTGGTCAGTTTTGAGAAAACTGACACACAGGTTTCAGTTCTGACACCTGCGTTCATCCACACTCCTATCAAGATAAGTAACGTTCTATCACAGCAGAAAGTCCTCTCAGCCCGTTCCCAGTCATTCCCCACCACCTCCACCCCAAGCAACTGCTGTTCTGATTTCTGTTAACCATCGGTTAGTTTGCCTGTTCTTGAGATCTTACAGTATGCACTCTTTTCAGTCTGGGTTCATTTACTCAAACGTAATGTTTGTGAGAGTCATCCTTGCTGTTGTATTAGTAGTTAGTTTCTTCTTATTGCTGAGTTGTATCCCTCTGTATGAACAGGTCACAGTTTTTCCTTTCTCCTGCTTACGGATACCTGGGCTGGTTCCTCGTTATGGCTACCGGGAATATGGCTGCTATGAGCATTTACGTATAGGTCTTTCTGTCGTCATCTTTTCATTTCACTGGGGCATATATTTAGGATTGGGATTGCTGAATTGTATAAGGATATGTTTAACTTTATAGGAAACTCCCAAACAACTTCCCAGAGTGGTTATATCATTTTCTACTTCCACTAGCAAAACATGAGAATTTGGAGTTTTTATCCTCTTTCGTTTCAGCCATTCTAGTGGGTGTGTAGTATCTCATTGTGGTTTAAAATTATACTTTTATAAAAACTTAATAATGTTGAGCATTTTTCAAGTGTTTATTGGCTACTTATATATCTTCTATGTGAAGTGACCATTCAAACTTTTTTGCCTCTTTTTAAAGATTGGTATTATTATTATTATTATTATTATTATTATTATTATTATTATTATTATTATGTTTCAGGCATTCTTTATATATTTTGGGTGCAAGTCCTTGGTCAGACACATGTGTTGTAAACATATTCTTCTGTTCTGTGGCTTATCTATTCATTCTTTTAACATTGTCTTTCAAAAGTGTTTAATTTTGACGAAGTCCAATTTACCAATTTTTTTCCCTTTTGTGGTTAGTACTTTCTGTGTTTTCCTCAGGAAATCTTTGCCTGCCCTGAGATTGCAAAGATATTTTTCTGATTTATCCTAGAAGCTTTATCATTTTATATTTTATGTCTAGGTCTATAATCCATCTGGAATTAATTTCTGTGTGTGGTGTGAGGGATGAGTTAAGTTTCATTTTTTCCTACATGAATATCTAGTTGTTTCTGCACTGTCTGATGAAATGACTTTGTTCAAGTTTAATTTCACTGAAATTATGTCAAGAAAGAGGGAACTCTTAAAAGATGACTGAAAAAGGGGAAATTAGGAGTAAAATAGGACACGATTCATACTTGAGTCATTCTTTGAACTCATACAGCAAACATGCACAGATGACCATTAATATTTTTAAAAAATACAGCCATCACACATATGAATTTCTGACAGTTAGATCTAGTCTCTGAATGAATTAACTAAACTATTTTACATGGAAAGAGTGCTCTCTATCTGCAGCAGAATCCTGACTTTTTTGAAAACTTGCAGTATCTATTTCACTAAGGGCCTCTGAAGGCATTTAGATACTTTTGGGTGGGGAGAGTGATTGACAATCTTCAGCAGACCTATAGACTGAGCAACAATCAAGCCGAGATCTCTTCTAAATTGAAGAGTGTTAAGGACTCGAAGGAGTTAGACTGCATGTGATGACACAGACTGGGCTGGGGCAGGCTTTACACCAGGACAAGAAGGGAAAACTAGATTTTTCTCTATCTTTAGTCCTGAGATGAGATGGGGTTTGTGTTCTAGGTAGGCGGTAATTTGGAGGAGGCATAAACATGAGGTAGAAGGGGGATGGGGTTGGTGAGCAGCATTTTAGCAACACATCAAGGAGTAAAGCCAAGGTCAGAACTCCCCTTGGAAAGGTGTAGCCATGAACCCCTGAAGCACTCCTCTCCAGTGGCTGATTTTCTGCATGTATTTTCATTTCATAGACTCCCAAGTTCTTGGTAAAGTTATAGCTAGCTCTTGCTTTGGGAAGTTAAGAGAGGGGCTGTGTTTCAGCTTGGAGTGAGACTGAAAGTGTAGGGAGCAGCAACCTCAAAAAGGTGACCTGTGAAAGGCTTAAAGAATAAACAGAAAAACTTTGCAAGCAGAATACAAACCACAGAGAGAATATCAAGTGTTTGGTTTTGATGTAACAAATTCCAACTTATGTGAAACACTGTGTATTTATTGTTAGGATTTCTATGTTTTTAAGAAGAAAATTCAGACCTAGAAAAGGATTAATCAGAGGCAGAGAGTAGGGTCACACA
This sequence comes from Camelus bactrianus, assembly GCF_048773025.1. Taxonomy (NCBI): domain Eukaryota; kingdom Metazoa; phylum Chordata; class Mammalia; order Artiodactyla; family Camelidae; genus Camelus; species Camelus bactrianus. Next base: position 64,038,243 of record NC_133545.1, read on the forward strand.
AAATTTGATTCTTTTTATAAAAGGCAGTTTGAAAGGTGAAAGGTAAATGAATGTATGAAAGGAAATCTATAGCATAAACGTTATATTCATGAGGTGATCTTAGAATTGTCTGACTTACACAAGATCATCTAAATGAGTGCTTCTCAAACTTTAATGTTCAATGTTTAAAGTTGAAATTAATGTTACATGTCAATTATGTATCAGTAAATTTAAAAAAAACTTTAATTTTCATAGAGATAATCTGAGGATTTTGTTTACATGTGGATTCTGATTCAGTAGAACCAGAATGGGACTTAACAGTCTGTATTTTTAACAAGTCTAAAGCAGTGGTTCCCAGGCAAACACAACACTATGTCCAAAAGCTCAAAAGCAAGAGCAATTATGGTGAGTTCAAGGAGCTGAGTGAAGTTCAGAAGGACCAGTGTGTATGGTAGCACAGGAGACAGGCTGCTAAAGTTGTTGGGGACCAGACTTCACAGGGCTTTATCAATAAGGTGAACTCTTATCCCATTTTCTCAGATGGTCTCAGTTTATGCTCCTGTTCCTTCATAATAATTAGCAGTACTCCCTTTCACTCTCCAAAGTGAAGCCCCATTTGGATGAGAAACTAAATGATCACACTACCTATAGGTAAAACTTCAACGTTATCTTCATAGGAAGATATTGATGAATTTTAAGCAGAGAATTGACATTTTAAAAGTGTTTTGAAACAATCCCTCAGGCTGCAGAGAGAACAATGAATTGAAGACCAGTTAGAAGGCTCTTACAGTTATGCAGGCAAGAGATGATGGTGTCCTGGAGTTGTGGCACTGTGAATGGATAAAAGTGAACAGAATTGCAAACCACTACGGAAAGAGGAAGATAACAACTGCGTGTATGCACAGGTGGAAGTCAAGTTGACCACTTTTCTAGTTTGGGCAGGCAGGAACGGCATTTGCTATGACAGAGAGAAGAGGAAGAAAAGGAGGATGGGGGTAGTAGTTAATAAATCTAGTTCTGCACTTGCTGAGAGGAACTGTTGGATATATGTATCCAGAGCTCATAATGAGCCAGTGATCAGTTTGGGATTCATCAGGAAGTCAGATTGCCCAGGTCAAGCATATAGAGTGGGAAGAGCAGATAATCTGGGGTCACACTGCATTTAATGAGAAAAAAAGAGCCTGCAAAAGAGGCAGAAATGAAGCGTTCCAAAAGATAGGAGAAAAACTAGGGAATCTTGTATAATTGCTACGAAGGAAAGAAGACATTTGTGAGGGAAATGAGGTGTACTGAATGATTCAAAACTGTCAAGTAAAATAAGGTCTGAAAATTCCCACGGGATCCATTGGAAACACTGGTGAGAGGAGTTTCTCTGGGGTTCCTGGGGATAGAGACTACATTGCAATGAAATGAACAGGAGGCGAACGGAAGAGAAGGGAAATGAAGGGAAGAGAAATCGAGTGTAGATAATGCAGGAAGTTTGGCTCTAAAGAGGAGGGGAGAAACATAGCTGTAGCTGGAAGGGAAATTGGAAGTGAAGGTTTCCTTTCTTTGAAATAGATTTTCCATTTGTATTTGCAGATTAGAAGGAGCAGGTAGAAAGAGAAGACTTGAAGACGTGGGAAAGAGAAGCATGTGAGGATCCAGATCATAGATGAAGGTTGTATTAGTTATCTTTTGCTACAAAATAAATTGCCCCCAAATTCAGTAGCATAAAATAGCAAATATTTGTTATCTCATAATTCCAGTGTGTCAGAAACCAGGACACAGCTTAACTGGGTGCATCTGGCTCAAGTTCTCTCATGAACATGCTGTCAGGCTATTTGCTTGGCCTGTGGTCTCACTGAATGACTCAGCAGTGTGGGGAGAGGAAGGGAGAGGACTTCTATACTTACTCACCTATCATTGTCAGCATTCAGCTTCTCACAGGCTGGTGAGCCAAGAGCCTCAGTTCCTTAATGGCTCTCAGCTAGAGGCCTCCCTTAGACCATGAACCTCTCCATAGGGCACCTCACAACAGAGCAGCCGGCTTCCTTCAGGGTCAGTAAGTGAGAGAGGAAGAGAGAGTTAGAGTACCCAAGACAGAAGTCGTAATATTTTTGTTAACCTAACCTCAGAAGTGACATTCTATTATTTTGACTGTATTCTATGTCTTGGGAGAAGTCACCTGTGTCCAATCTTCATTCAAGGGGAGGGGATTTCACAGGGTATGAATACCAATAAGTGGGAGTCATCGGGAGACATCTCACAGACTGCCTGCCGCAGAGTGATAAACTTTAAACAGAAGAAGAAGACCTCGTCCCTGGTAGTTGAAAAGAAGGGAAATGAGTTGAATCTAGATAAGGGAACTTTGGGATAATTGTCATGAGAATGGAGAGAGGACTTTTCAGATGGCTTCTATTTTCTATGCCAAGGAAGACACACAGTCTTTTTCTGAAAATAAAGAGAGAATTAAAGTTTTGATAGTAGAGAAGGTTTGAACAATCCCTATTGAGTATAAGAGAAAGAAGTGAGTTGAGAACCACTGAATTAACTGGGAATATTTTGGACCCAGCTGAAGTGGGTATCCACCAATTTAAAGTGAAATCAATCTGCTGAGCAGGGTGATTTTTCTCCAGCAGCAATTGGTAATAGGCAAGAGGAAGTTCTCCATGGCTACTTTCTGATGATTGCCCACTTTCCCTTAGGGTGACATGGAAAGCATGAAAAATTGCTGAGGCTGACACCAAAATTTATATAACCATAAAATTGAACAAAATAGCTGCCAGTGTCAGAGTCTAAAAAAAAGAACCTGTCACACAGAGTTTCATTTGCCACAAAATTCAGAGTCAGGTTAGCACAAAAAAGGCCAGGCTGCTAAGTTATATGCCACAAAGTTGCTTGTTTATCTGCCATCACTGGAATTCATGCTTGCTAAAGGTAGTTAAACCCATCTACCACAACAGAGTGTTAGAAGTCTTTCATTGATTATTCTGGAAATGATTTTTTTTTTAATGAAAAATCCTCAAAATCAATTTTTGAGAAATAGGTTCACCTATTTACTCCACCTTCTGAATAAAAGCTAATGAAAGCTCTACTCTGATGCTTTTATTTCTTATCTATAAAACCTAGTCCTATACTAAGAAGAATGAGACAATTTCCCTAGACTAGAGGCCTGGATAGTGATGGAGAGTAGACAGCACCCTTTTGCTGTTGATTCTTGGCCAAGTGAGCTAATCACGTGTCAGCTGCCTGGACAACACTTGGCCGCTGCAGTGGAGGGAGGGCTCTGACAAAACCTGACATACACAGTCCTGTCGCACACCCTTGAGTGCCTGTGTTGTTTGATCATGAAGGTGAAAATATTCAGGCTCCACAGCCTGACTTCACTCGGCCTTGCCTCACCTCTTTCTTTATATTCAAGTGCCTAGTGAACAAGGGACCTCCAAAGACTGGAACATAAAAAGGCAACGTAAGGCAAAAGGAAACAAAATTTTGCTAATCCGGAGAGAGCTTAAAGCCAAGACACAAACATGGAGAGAAGACAGAGAGTTAGATTTTTCTATAGCTGAGATTTTCTCAAACAGGAGAGTTGGAAGGACAGAGAAACAAGGAAGTTGAAGATTAACCAGTAGGCCTGGCTGACACATTGCTCATGATAGGGTAGGACACGGAGGCAGGAGAGGCTGAGAGACGTGAAGAGAGTAGAAATGCTGGTGGGTGGTGTTTAAAGCAAACCAGAAGTGATGAGGATGACTGAACCACTGGGCTAGAAAGGGAGGCAGTTATAGCCCTAAAATGGGCTTTAAATTCATGTTCTCTGGGAGTTCTACAGTGTTATCATGGTGTAATGGGTTTTGCCGACTAACTGCTATGCATGCCATGGTTTATATGGGAGAATGCTTTCCAGATTCCTGTGTTTTTACAGAGATTTATTCACATCTCTTCTGTCAAGTGGAGACTCCTACCTAGATCTTGTAAGAGGAAGAGAATAGCCGAAATAGGCCTGGAAAATCAGTAGTTATGACATTTGAGAGATTAATTATGTAACAGGTGAAAATCCTTCCTGACACAAGATTGCCCTTCAGGCAACATATTCCTTCTAAATATCTTTTCCTTACTATTAAGGGGCAAATGCTCACCATAGAAAACTCAGGAAACTGATCCTTCATTTACCCATTCATTCAGTGAAAACACAGAGAGCCTTGCTGGCTTGGTTAGAGTCACAGGGCTATAACGATGAATATGACAGATAATGTTTTTGCTTTCCTGGGCCCTACTCCCTAGTGAGGGAGACTGCTAAGGAAAAAGCATACTATTTCAGTTAAGGAAAAAATAATCAGAGCAATGAGATGGAGGATGACTGCTGGGTAGGGAGGGGAATGGAGACACAGCAGATGCGGTGCTCAGAAAAGGGCCCCCTAGAGGAGGTGACAGTTGAGCTGAAATCTGAATAATGAGAAAGGATCAGTCAGAACTGGGAGAAGGATATGTTGAGAAAAAATTGCCAAGCTCTTCAAACGGGAGAGATGTTAGCTGAAGCTAGGAACTGACCAAAGCCCAGTGGGGCTGGAGTTGAATGAGCCAAGCAGAGAGCTGTCAGAGATTCATACAGACCAGCTCAAAGGTAGGATCACAGAGGACCTTGCAGACATTGTGGGAAGGGCTTGCATTTTGTCCTAGGTGCAATGCAAAGCCATGTTGGGATTTTAGGCAAGGGAGACACATGATTTTGTCCATATTTAAAAAGATGACTTTGGCTGTTTTGTGAAGAATAGGGAAAGGTATAAGAAAGTATAAAAAGAAAATCAAATCTATGAATATATTTCCAAAATCATAATTCTAATACAGGTACAATTTTGTGTCTACTTTCTTCATTCCATGTCATGAAGCTATAACCATGTCATAAAGTCATTTGAAATAATTTTTTAAATGAATGCATGAAAGTCCTGTCTGTGTCTTACCTTAATCTATTTCACCATTCCTCTATTGTTGGGCAAATAATTCCAATTTTGCCTGTTTTAACTATGGGAGCTATAGTTATATTTTTATTTAATCTTTGACTACATTTTCCTCCTCATCAGAATCCAGTCCTATATGTGGAATGGAACTAACAGGATCAAAAGATATGAGTGCTGGATTTACTTTCATCTTGGTGAAGCCAAGAACTACATGGCCCAGAAATACGTTCCCTGCATGCTCAGAGGTAGAGTTGGCCGAGAGAGGAACTCCTGTGAAGTCTGGCAGCAGAAGTGAGGCAGCAGCTTTGCTTAGTCTTTGGAAGTCTTTGTTGTCAGAAGCTGAGCTGCCTGGTAGGTTCCAGGTGATCCTCACGCTTCTCTTGGCATGCAGCCCTTTTTCCAGACTCCTGGCCCTGCTGATGGACAGAGGCCCTAGATTGGGTGCCTGATGCCTGACTTTGGATCCCCAGAGGCAATGGCCTCCCAGAGATCTCCCAACAAATCCGAATCCCCCTTTGCATGCCCACAGCAGTGTCTCAGATCTGCTCTACCTTGTCCACCCATCTCAGTGCTTGAGGATCGGTCAGTGTCTCACTGACTCAAACCCCCATCAGGGCTTCACTTCCCAGCTTTTCCCACAGTTGTGTAAGGTCCATTCATATGATAAATCCCATACTCTGTAACACTCATAGTAGTTCGCTTGCCTGAGGCACACTATGTGCATATTCTGATGGGTCTTGTTACATATTGCCAGGTTGCTCTCCTGAAAACTCACAACCAGTTATATACCCACCAGAGGTTTATGGAAATGCTTATCTCACCACCCTCTCAACAGTGCTGATATTTCATATTATGCGGAAAAGTTGGTATCCAGTCTTAATTTATTCCTTTTGATTATTGATGAAGTTGAACTTTATTTTTCTGTGCTACTTTGATACCTTCCCTTTTCTTTTTCATTGAAGACAATTACCATGTTTGTAAAGTTTTTTTTTTTTAATTTTGAGAAAACTTTGCAGCAACTTTATTTGTATTTCTCCCTTTTTGTCCATCTTTCCACTTGTTGGCACTTTCTGCCTAAGTTCCCTTATACATTATAAGGTAGTGGCTGTTGTGTGTGTGTGTGTGTGAGTAGCAATTTTTTTTTTTGAGAGTTATGTTTTATTTGGCGGGAGGACTCGAGCCAGGATGACAGCTCCTCACATGGCTCTGAAGGATTGCTCCGAAGAGGTATGGGAGGAGCTAGGATATATAGGAGCTTTACAACAAAGACCAGGTAGTTGGAACAATAAATGATTACTTGTTACCTAAAGAAAACCAGGCATCTCAAGTTCAAGAATTTAGTGCTTTTCTCTGTATGGGAGGAAGCCAGAGTTGGGCTCATTGTATTCATTCCTTTGACAAGCATCTAGCTATCTAGGGCGTTTTATTTTGTCCTTTATTATTCCAAGTCCGCTCAGAGTGCACCATTATGAGTGGCTGCAGAGGCTAGGCTGCAGGCCTGTCCTCACTGGGGGGTGGCGGCAGCTGCTGATGCCTTGGATTCAGTATTTTTTTTTTACTGATATGGTTGCAGTATTTTTGTTCACAGTGTTCCCCTTTTGTCTTAAATTCAACCAATATTTTGGGAGACATTTCGTGACCAATTTTGTCCCACGGTGCTAGGAAGGCTCATTCCTAGATCAGGTGAAGAATCTGTTGACATGCCACTCAAAGTGCTAGTTTTTGGATTAGGCCCTGTTGATCCTAAAAATTCTCTGGATCACCTGTCTTACTAGTCTATTATGATCCAAGAGATGTTTACCCCTCATTGCTCATTCCCATACCTAGAATCACACTATTACAATTATTCTATGCAGGGTTATAAATTTTATCTTTTTCCTCAGGATGTTTAGCCATCATCAGTCTTGTTGGAGGCCTAGTTACACATTGGGAAATGTAAGAGACAACAGTCTTATAAAATAGACAGGATATAAGTAATACAGCTAGTGAAGCAATTTTTAATATGTGTGAAACCTTTTCTACGAGGGCTATTTCTTCAGAAAGATGTTTTACTAAAAATTAGAAGGGTTTAAGAGATTTAACAGAAAGCCCTACCAATAACTTTCAGCATCTGTTATACATGCCTTTATATTATACACACACACACACACACACCCCTTCTTCTATGGTTGCCCAGTTAGAATACTAATGTATATTATCAAGCAATTGTGGAGCTGACTTCTTTCCCCGTTGCTATTACGGCAATTACTTTCCAGTAAGAATAAGCAATAAGACCTAATTTTCTGAATTGTTGGATGATAGTAAGTCCTTATTTGGCAGGTAAGTGGGCATTGTAAATAAGAAAGTCACTTTGAAAAGAAACTAAAAGCTGAATTTATAAGCAATTTAGGACCAAAAACTAAGGAACAAGAAAATATTCCCATAACAAGGGATTAGAATAAAAATCTAAAAAGCTCTGGCAACCCAGGCAACTTCTTTCTCATTTGCCCTCTCTCTGGTCTTTGGTCTCTCATTTCCACTCTCCTGGACTTCTCTGTCTTTTCCCATCTTTTTCTTTATGCCAGCCTTTGCTGCTTCTGTTACCTAGTAGCCCTTTCGCACTTACTGTACTCCACTGCATTGCCTATTTATGGTCTCTGTCCCCATGAACGGTCCCTTAACATCCATTTGCTCTTTGTTCCACAGTAAATCATATTCTACCTAGGCCCCTGACTGCTTAGATATATGCTACATTTTTCAACCTTCCTTGCAGCCACCGATGGATTTATAATCCTCTTTTAAAAAGAAATAATAAGTGAAAATTCCAGCCCATGCCCTTAAAAGGAGTGTGCGTTTCCTTTTCCACCTTCCCGCTGGTTGTGATGTGGAGATGCTGAGAGTCAGAGAAGCTGCCCTGTGCCCAGAGAGGAAGTCAGTGCAAGAGTGCACAGCCACCCTGTGGGCCTGGCTGTCCACCTCAGGACACAATGTGGGAGAGAAATTTCCACCTCTTCCATTCTGGGATCTCTCTGTCATAGAGGCTTACATAGTATTCTAGATGGAATATATCCTTCAATATTTGAATCCTTACAAGGGTGGGCAGGAGGACTTTTCTTTTGTATAGTTGTCCCCAATCTTTAGAGGAGCTCATATTAGGCACTCAAAAAATATTGGTTAAATAGTGTTATGAGCTGAACTGTGCCCTTCCAAAATTACTGCTTTGAAGTCCTAACCCTTAAGTACTGCAGAATGTGACTGTGTTTGGAGACAGGGTCTTTAAAGAGATAATTAAGGTTAAATAATGTCATCAGACTAAGTCCTAGTCTAATATGACTGATGGCCCTGATAAGAGGACATCTGGACACAGACAGACACAGAGGAAAGACCATATGAACACATAGAGAGAAAACCAGCCATCTATACCATCTACAAGTCAAGGAGAGAGGCTGCAGAAGAAACCAACCCTGCCAACCCCTTGATTGCAGACTTCTAGCCACCACAATCGTGAGACAATAAATTTCTATTGTTTAAGCCACTCAGTCTGTGGTAATTTGTTATAGCAGCCCTAGTTAATTAATACAAATGTTTAAATGATAGGGAGGTTTTTAGAAGTTTCGTTTTGTTTTTTAAATAAAAGAAGTCCTGGGGGACTGATCCTGGTTAGAAAAAGAACAGAAAATATTTCTCTTCTTTTACTCAAGGACAACTTCAATGTATGCTAAAATCACTTAAATATAAAGTAAAAAGAGACCATAAAAACTAAAGGTAAAGTTCAATATTTTCAAGTTTGCTGATGATTTGAGTCACTGTGGACTTAGTAATTGACTAGAAATCTAATTACTGCTGAGAAATTCAGAGGAAAAAATCTTTCTTTATGTTAAAATCCCCAAGAACACTGCAAATTGCACCACTCACATTATCCACAGTAAAAATCACTGCTTTAAATAGAACTTTCTTATATTGCAGAAGAGTAAATTCTTGTTGTGACAGTAATCATAGAATTTCAAGACATGCTCAGATCGAAAAAAAAAAAAAAAAAAAAGAAAAGAAAAATCACACCCTCCATCTACAGGAGCAGCAGAAGTTGCTTCTTAGAGAACTGGGGATGACTTGTGTTTGTGCTAACACTCTCCAAAGTTTATGTTATGATATTCACTTAAAAAATCCACATGTACCACTTTTCATTCTGGACTTTTTTTTTTTTATTAAAAAAATCACACACTTAATTAAAGCCTGATTTTATAGGGAACATAGTGATTAGTTACTTGAAGTTGGTAAAGTATATGCTTTTTCCGTTTATTCTCATGTAATGTTCCATGTGACCTCAAGAAGTTAATTTTGAAGGTTTAGAGTCTCTGCTAGGGGACCAGAATTCTGAGCTGAACCTTTATGAATTGTTACTAAAACCAGACAGGCACTGGAGATAGGGAATAAGAAACAAAGCTGTTTGAATACACATATACATCATCTTACATTCTGAACACAAACTGTCGACAAATAGTAGAGCCAGTTATCAAAGGAGTATTTACTTCACATGTTTGGACTGCCCTTACTGATGAAGCTGATGATGAAGAATTGATGCTTTCAAGAATATAGGATTCATTAAATTGTTTGAGTCTTTCTCTGACATTTATCACATCATAGCATATTTTCAATTGTCCCTACTGTTGGATGTTATAAATTTAGCAATACTTTCATGACTGGATTATTGTTTGGCAGTTTATAGCTCCTTTTGCTCATAAACTAGGAGGATGCAGGTATGAGGCAGGTGGTATCAAGGCAAAATGGGGCTGACAAGGAAGAAAATTTATACTGGACAAAGAACTCCCTCCCCACCAGGATGCAGAGGAGGGAGATGGAGGAGCTTTCTCATTTACAGAGATTGGTTAGATCAAGGTTAATCTGCAGCCTTAGGACGCACAGCAGCACAGACATGAGTCATTCACACAACACCATCAAGAAGCCTATCAGACATGATTCTTTCAGTCGGCAAGTGACAGAAACCTCACCCCAAACTGGCCTGAGCAAAACCCAAATGAATTAGCTCATAAAACTGAACGGTCCCAGGAGAGTGTTGGCTGTAGATGTGGCTTATGTGCAGACTGACATGATACAACTATAACCCAGTTCTCTCTATCTCTTGGTTTGGCTTGGTTCTTCTCCAGTGTGTTGGGTTTACCCTAAGACAGGTTCTACCCTCATGGTTGTGAGATAATTGCCTGTAACTAAGTGCCATCCTTAGATCCAGATAAAAGGGACCCTCCCCTGGATCCTGAGCAATTCTCTGGTTGTCCTTCAGCATGCCCCTCCTCATGGGGCAAAAAGCCTCTGGAGCCAGTCACCTACTCTCCTGGAACCTTCTCACATCCCTCTAGATCACACTCTGGGTACCACGGACCCAAGATTCCCTGCCAAAAATCTCCAAGCTAGTTCTCAGCCCTGAGTGGACCCTTTCCTTTAGTCCATCCCCCTTGAGGGTGAACCAAACTGACCATTTGCATATCTTTGGGCCCAAGCATTGTTCGCTGTTTGCAGATGATGTGTATGGAATCTGGACAAGCACTTTGGGGTGTTCATACTTGGTTTATGAGTCCTCTTATGGCACAAAATTGAGGCAGGAGTGAGAAGAAAAGGAATTAGGCTAAAGTATGTGTGATCTTTTCAGCCAGCCATGTTCCTGAGCAGAAATCTGAAGAGTATGAGAAATCTGATGAGTATGGAACCTTGTCTTCCAGATCACTATGAAAGTATATTTGTTCATGTAGGAGAAAAGAACAATTAGCATTTAACATTGTGTTTGATTTTATAATTTTTACATATTTAAGCATATGGTTCTATGTTTACAGGCCTCCATTTGTCTTCTTGCTCTGTGACCTGCAAATATTAGAGTTAAAGCTGTCGAACTTAAAACTTTTCAGATTTGAATTTAAACAAAGAAAAGAGAGCAACTATCCTACAACTCCCATAGGAAGTCCTGACATTTTCTCTGCTTCAGCTATCTTAGGTCATATTCCTACCTCTGAACCAATCACTGTGGGAATAGGACATCCTGAGTCCCAAACTCCACCTCTAGGGCTTAGAACAGAGGCCCACCAAGTCTACTTTAACTAAAGCAGAGGAAGGCTAAATCCCAAGCAAAATTTGGAACTGTTGCTAGAAGAAGGAATGGGTATTTAAGCTAGAAGGCCAGTTATAATATTAGGAAATTTTGTCTGGTTCTAAGATATTGATGGCTTGTTTTACAGGATGGCCTGGCAGGAATTGGTTGATCCTAGGAGAAGACGCATCACTATTAGGTAAGGAAGGTGAGAAGGCAGACAGGGCAACAGAGGCAGACACTGTATCTATGGGCAAGCCAATCCAGGAGAAGGGACAGGAGAAAGAAAGCTCTAGAGCAGGAGTTCCCAGGCATCCCAAGGCATATCAGAGACTCAAAGTTTATCAAACAGCCCAGGAATCCAGGTCTGGTATGATGAGTTAATTCTGAAAAGCTTGCAGATAGTCTGAGGAGCCTATGCTTAGATAAAAATGGGTAAAATTGTGCCTGTGGGTAGGGGCATCTGTGGCAAAGACAATGGAAAGGAGATGAGGCAGGGGAATTAAAACAGGTTGTCTTTCCCTAATATTTTTCTAAAAAGAAAACTGTTCCAAGAAAAGGTGGGCTCTTGACTGTGATGTCTGCAATGTTAGAACCATTATGACCAAAAAAGAGTTTTTGCACTTTAAATAAAGCATTAGATGAGAATATTAAAGATCCCCAAATCATGTTTATATTTGCTCTGCCATAATTCATAAAATTTTAAGCCCTTTATAAACAGGTGGCTTTTATTATAATCAAAAGTATTCAACTGTATACCACAGGGAAATACATACAAGATCTTGTGGTAGCTCACAGCAAAAAAAAAAAATGTGACAATGAATATAAGTATGTTCATGTATAACTGAAAAATTGTGCTCTACACTGGAATTTGACACAACATTGTAAAATGACTATAACTCAATAAAAAATGTTTAAAAAAAGTATTCAATTTACTATCATTATATAGGTGGGGAACTAAGGTACAACTTAATTTAAGTCATAAATTGCAGGATATACTCCCAACCCCTTCCCTTTCTTTGCCTAGGGTTTCTAAGGATGTTTGCATTTCTATTGGCTTAATTTTCTGGTTATAACATTTTAACTTTTGCATGAAATAAAAGCATAGTCCCTTGTATATTATAAGGACTCATCAAATATATAGCTCATATGGAAGAAAGTAAGATAGCTTTTATTAAAGACCTAATTAATATCATACTGATTCATATAAATTAGAACCTGGAAAAATATGTGGAGAGCTCTCTTTCCATCTTTTCTTTTCTTGATAGAGGTGGTTAGTAGCAACCCTAAGGTTGGGTAATTTAGTGTGGTTCAGTGACATCACTGAGGACCCAGGTTCTCTCCAGTTTCCAGTTCTGCCTCTCTAAAGGTATCAAACTCTTTGATTATACTTTGATTATACCACATACTTGCTTATCTCATGATAGGAAAGTAGCTGAAGCAGCTCTAGGAACCACATCTAGATACAATATTGCCCAACTGAAGAGGAGGAACGTGACCTTCTTGTGTATTATTTAAGTGTAAGAAAACATTTCCTAAAGGCTTCCAGCAGATTTCTCATTTCTGATTGGTCAGAATTGGGTCATGTGTCCTTTCTAAAACAATGGTAAGTAAAATGATAATGCCACAGAACAATTAGGATTTACCTTCTGGGTCAGAAATCGGGCCAGCCTCCCACGAGTACACGGCCACGTGGAGGGCAGTGACTATCAGGATCATTTTAGCACGTGTGTAGAGAAATAGATACTGAATAGGCAGCCAGTAGGATCTTCTACAATCTGTTAGGAGCCCAAAGCCTCAAGTAACAGCTGAAGATCACTGGAAAGGATTTATTTTAGAACCTGCAGAACATTTCTCTGCTGTCTCTTGCTCTATTGCACCTCAATTTTTCTTCTTCTTTCCTGTCTGCATTACCACCTTCTCCTTCTCTCTCCTTCCCCTAAACTGTCTATGAACTGAAATTAGTCAACACTACTTTGAGGGCGTACTGTATGCAAAGCACCATACTGGGGAGTGTTTATTAAAATGCTATAAGCCATAGTCCTTAAAAGTCAGTTTAATTATTTTATAATATTAATCAATTTCTAAGTTAAATTGCTATTTTAATATCAAAGACTTGTTTGTATCTTTTTAACCTGATAATCAAAAATCTTCCAGGGTGCCTGCTACTAAAATACATAAAATTCCACATCAATGTGTAGATTTTTCCTTCTTAAGTGTTCACTGTATCTCAAAATGCTGATGAAAGAATTTCTGAGGAAAGTTTTGTCTAAAGTTTAACATATATATAGAAAGTGGGTACATATCCATAAGTGGATTTTCAAAAACTGAATAAATCTATGAAACCAATAACCAGATTAAAAATCTATAAAATTAGCATCCAGATTAAGAAATAGAATATTACTAACATTCAAACTGAAATATTCTTGAGGGTGAAGGGTGGCATTATTTTTTTAACAGCCTACTTGAGGTATATTGATATACAATAAAATGTGCATATTTAAATTTACAGTTTGACGAGTTTTAACATATATCTGTGAAACTATTGCCACAGTCAAGACAATGAAAATATTCACCATCTCAAAAAAAAAAAAAAAAATTCACCATCTCAGTTGTGTCTTTTTGTAATCTCTCCTTTCACCCCATCCACCCTTCTCTTCCCTATCTTCAGGCAACTACTGATCTGATTTCTGTCACGTTTGCATTTTATAGAATTTTTTATTTGACTTTTTTCACACAGAGATTTTTACAGGTTGTATGTATCAAAAATTTCTTCCTATGTATATTTGAGTAATATTCCATTGTATGGCTATACCATAATTGTTTATCTATTCTCCTGTTGATGGACATTTGGGCTTCTGGTCAGGAGTTATTACAAATAAGGCTGCTATATACATTCATGTAAAAGTCTTGGTATGGACATATGTATTCATTTTTCTTATGTAAGCAACTAGGTATGGAATGGCTGGGTGGTATGGTAAGAGCATTTAAGTTTTTAAGAAGTTGTTAAATAATTTTCCAAAGTGTTTACACTACTTAACATTTTTTACAGCACTGTATTAAAATTATAGTTTCTGTACATGCTCACCAACAATTGGTATGGTAAATATTTATAATTTTAGCCATTCTAGTGAGTGTGTAGTGGTATCTCATTTTGACTTTAATTTGCATTTGCCTAATGACTAATGATGGCAAACACGTTTTCATATGCTTATCTGAAGGGGCTCTATTTTTCACTACACCAAGACAATAGGAATAAAGTAGAACTGTCCTGAGCAAACTGGGACATATGATGACCCTAACAAAGAATAATGAAAGGCTGAAACATCCTTGCATCCCTGGAATAAATACCGATTGAACATAGTGTAGGTGAGAACCACACCAACAAAATGAAGGTAAAAATCACGTGATCATCTCGATAGATGCAAAAAAAGCATTTGACAAAATTCAATACCCATTTGTGATAAAAACTCTCAACAAACTGGGTATAGAGGAAATGCACCTCAACATAACAAAGGCCATATATGACAAGTTTATAGCTGAAATGCTCAATGGTGAAAAATCGAAAGCTTTCCCAGTAAGATCAGAAATAAAACAAGGATGCCCACTCTAGCCACCTTTTTTCAACATAGCAATAGAAGTCCTAGCCAGAGCAATTAGTCAGGAAAAAGAAATTAAAGTCATCCAAATCAGAAAGAGGTAAAACTGTTTCTATTTGCGGATGACAGTGTTATGTAAAGAGAACCATATATACTCCAGCAAAAACTGTTAGAACTAATAAATGAGTTCAGTACAGTTGCAGGATACAAAACCAATATACAAAAATCAGTTGCATTTTTTTTATCTTAATAACAAACTATCAGAAAGAGAAATTAAGAAAACAATCCTATTTACAATTGCATCAAAAAAAATAATAAAATAACTAGGAATACATTTAACAAAGGAAGTGAAAGACTTATACACTGAAAACTATAAGACACTGATGAAAGAAATTGAATACGACACAAATTAGTGGAAAGATATTTTGTGCTCATTGATTGGAAGAATTAACATTATTAAAATCTCCATATGACCTAAAACAATCTACAGATTCAATGTAATCCCTGTCAAAATTCCAACGGCATACAACTCAATAACATAAAAAACAAAACAAAGCAATTCAAAAGTGGCCAGAGGAACTGAATAGACATTTTTCCTAAGAAGACATACAGATGGCTAAAAGATACATGGAAAGGTGCTCAACATCATTAATCATCGGGGGATATAAATTAAAACCACAATAAGATGTCACCTGATACTGTTGAAATGGTTATTATCGAAAAGACAAGAAATAACAAGTGTTGATGAGGACATGGAGAAAAGGGAACATTTTTGTGCTGTTGGTGGAAATGCAAATTGGTGCAGCCACTATGGTAAACAGATGGGAGGTTCCTCAAACATTAGAAATAGAATTACCATATGATCTAGCAATTCCACTTCTTGATATTTATTTGAAGAAAATGAAATCACTATTTCCAAAAGACATCTGCACCCCCATGTTCATTGCAGTGTT
Organism: Camelus bactrianus; assembly: GCF_048773025.1. Lineage (NCBI taxonomy): Eukaryota > Metazoa > Chordata > Mammalia > Artiodactyla > Camelidae > Camelus > Camelus bactrianus. The sequence continues at coordinate 64,053,790 of NC_133545.1, forward strand.
ATTTACAATAGCCAAGACATGGAAGAACCTAAGTGTCCATCGACAGATGAATGAAGAAAGAAAATGTGGTAATATATATATACAGTGGGATGCTATTTAGCATTAAAAAGAAGGAAATCCTGCATTTGTGACAACGTAGATATCACTGAGGGCTAAATTATGCTAAGTAAAATAAGTCAGACAGGAAAGGACAAATGTATAATCTCACTTATATGTGGAATAGTCTGAAAAAAACAAACTGATAAATACAGAGAACAGATTGGTATTTGACAGATTTGGTGGATGAAACGGGTGAAGGCAGTCAAAAGGTACAAACTTCTAGTTGTAAAATGAACAAGTTCTGGGGATGTAATATACAGCATGGTGGCTTTAATTCACAATACTACACTGTGTATTCAGAAGTTGCTAAGAGGGTAGATCTTAAAAGTTCTCATCACAGGAAAAAAAATTTTTAACTATGTGAATTGATGGAGGTGTTACCCAATGCTATGGTGGTAATCATTTTGCTATATATATGTGTATGTATATATGTGTGTGTGTGTGTGTGTGTGTGTATATATGTGTGTGTATATGTATATGTATATATGTATGTTTATATATGTATATATATATACTTGTTTTATATATATAATTTTGTCGAATACCTATAACAATGTTATATGTTAATTATCTCTCAATAAAACTGGGGGAAAAGAAGAATGAAGGAGATGAAGGGAAAGGGATATGGGGAAAGAAGATTAAAAACCTTTCATTCAGTTATAATTCGTAATAATGTTCTGTTAACATAAAGTTATGTAAAATTTTATTCTTGTTATTATGTAAACTAATAATAATAATTCAAGCTGATTCAAGTTGTTTTTTCTCAAAGGAAAAATATGGTAAAAGTTATACTCTTGATTAAGGAATCTGTGGTTTAAAATTTTTATAAAAGTTAGCAAAATGTTATGTTTAAAATTTACATATATACACAAGTATATAGTATATGTTGTGTAGATTACAACACTTTTAGAACTATATACAAAATAGTACCATATAGTAACCATCTTGCAACACTGTATTTAATATGGCTCAGTTTCATAGAACATTATAAATGGTTCTTCCTCCTAAAGCAGTTCTAGTCTTTCTTTTTCCTTTAGTGCAACAAATCAGAAGGTGTAAGATTATAGAATGCTGAGGGCTCTTTTGGAGAAAGTTTCCCAGTCACCTTTGAGATAACTGGAGAGAATGAAAGACACTTGATTATGAGTTTTGAACTATGGATGCTTTGTTGTTCTGTCCTTTTTGTATAATAAAAAAAATTTGACAATTGCTGATGTTTATGTAAATGCCACTGATTTTTTTTCCTGTTGTAATGATTTTTTCAAACAAAATAATCGATGTCTATAGGCTAGAGCACCAAGTTTATGCAAGAGGACATGAAAATATCCTATTAGCTAGAATCTGTTTCTACAGCAAATAATGTCCAGGGGTATTATGCCATATTTTTAAATGCAGTGTTGTTTTTGAAATTATTCTGAACAACCTATAATGCTTTGTACAGAGTAGGGTCTCAAATGTTGTTAGTTAGAATTAAACATTGGATTTAAAACTATTCCTAAAAATGGAAACTGATTCCCTAAGGTTTTAGTATTTGATTTCCAGATGACTGGAGGACTGCCTTTAGTATAATCTTATGTGCTTTGAGATTTTCACAGTGATGAACAAAGTAAGCATTTGAGCTGAAAATCAGTTGAAGTGTTTGAACTGAATAAAAGTAATAAAAAGCATATCTATCCTTAACTTTAAAACCAAGCATGGATTTTTCTGGTTTACTGTTGCACAACTGAAAAAGCACTTTCCTCCAGAACTGTTTAGTTTCACTGACAGAGATGTCTTTTCTAGCACAATAACCTTTTTCTTGCATGACTTTAGAGAAATTTAAAGAAAATTTTTGAGCTGTTATCTTACAGAGAAGCAGCTTTTTAGGAGACAAAAGCTGTGTCTTTCCAAGCCTACCACCACATCTTAAGCCCTTTATGATCTTGGACAATTCATTTCGCTGTAGCTGGCTTGTTCTCTAAATTTCTTATCCATAAAATGGAGGCGCTAATACCCATCTAACTCAAGAGATCCATTTAGAAAATGAGCAAAGCACCATTTTCTAGAATCAGTTTGTCAAGGTCACAAACAACGTAGAGTCAGAGCTGAAAACTGGACTAGGTCTCCTAAATTTAAAACTTGATCTCCTCTTCCAAGCACTCAATTTCATGAGGTAAGACATAAAGAAGCCTGGATAATTAGTATAAAATTTCAGTTAGCAGCTTGTATTAAATTGATCATTTTTGATCCCTCTCCAGAATGCAGCTTCCTAAAGTGAAAACCACTCAAAGTTCTGGTTAGAATAGAAACTCTCTCTGAATCTAGGCTCCTTTCCTCTTTTCCAAATTTACTTTGCTTCCTCTGTCCAAAGCTGACATTTCCTGGAGCCATCTAGATTCAGCAATATCTATCCCACTCAAGAGTTTTTAGAAACTCAACAAAGCTGTCTCCACAGTAAGAATCAAATGGGATGGTACAAGGTGGAGAGTAAGGGTTTTAGCCAGACTTTTGCCAGATGAGTGGAAGAGCCTTAGGGAGAATTAATCAGACTCAGTTTTAATTTATATGCTGTTTACTTCAAATCTCAATACGGACATAATGAACTCAGAAGCACAAATGAAAATCATATAAAACCTCAGTGCTTCATGGGCTGCCAGTACTTCCAAATGTTTGCATTCTTTCAAAGCAGTCACCATAGAAAATTCAACATTTTTTTTCAACAGCTGCTAAAAACATTTTGGATTTTTCTTTTTAAATTGCTAGCCTATCATAGTCAGCTTGGGTCCCTCCTTTTTCTCCCTGCTTTTTCATTTTTCCTCTCCCATACACACAGCAAGTTCTTTTTAGCCTATCCCTGATAATCCAAAAATGGATTATCTGAAACCATCAGTTACCTGTTCATCACATATGGCTCCAAATGCCTTTCTGCTATTTCAAAAACAAATTCTTTGTTTCCATCTCTCAATCATCCTTTAAAAATGATGACCTGCCACCATGCAAGATTTTAAATGTTTCACAGGTGTTTAAGACATTTCAAAGGAAGAGATCCAAAGACATTTTGAGTAACATCAGTAGCACTGAAATAAGTGGATAATTTCAAATAGTGAATATTCTCAAGGGAGTAAATTAATTTTTGTACTTAATTTTAGTGTTTGTTAAAAGATGAATCAGATTAAGTTATATCTCTACTTTATATGTGTACACATACATGCTATGTGTGTGTGTACATAATCTTGAAATTTCTTGCGTATTTTTTAGAGGAAAGTTGAATTGAAAGACAGAAACAGAAGAAAAATCAGCATGTAAAATGCTATAGAAAGAAACACCTGCTGGGAAAACATAAATGTAAAAAGATCTGACAGGCTTCCTTCATAATTTTACCCAGTAAAGCAGTAATATTTAGGAATAAAAATATTGTGGAAAAGCAATAACATTTCAGTATTTTAGCACATTTAAAGGCTCTGGCTCCATAGTTAACATGTCAGGAATCTAAAAACCTAAAAGAACACCTTTTGTTTTTCCAATAATCAATTTCAATATGCATTTTATTCCATTATCTTACTGTTCTGTTTTAATTAGTGAACTTTAAGGAATAAATTTTAACTTTATAGACCTAAATTTTATGTCTTATTGAGATACTTGTAAAGATCGTATTTACATTTTATATAGATGTTTCATTTTGTTACATACTACTGAAAATTCAGTAATCATAAATGCACAACCTTTTACTCCTGAAGCACACACACAGGGTATCTTTAATAATTCAAAGAGCTTTCTATAATGAAGTCATACTGGTGAACTCAATAGGAAAATTCTAATACTATTAAACATAACTTAAATAATCCACTGGAGAAACCAGGCATAATAGAGCAAGAAAAATAAATTCTAAGTGCTCAAAATATTTTGCTTTTTCTTATACCAATGCATATTTCTTAAATCATAATGACAATTTTCCTCTCTTTTGTTGGAGTACATGACAGCTATTCATATACTGGAGCAGATGCAAAAGATAAATGCTTTCCTATTAAAGTCAAGAATGTCAGCATTCTTTGTGCAGTGATGGGCAGACCTCCATCATGTTTGCATAAGATATCTCCTGGGAAAGCTATCACCAGACCATTACTACACTATCGACTTACTCTCATCTCAAATTATTATTCTTCAAAGACAGCCAGCTGAATTGCACTTTACTTTTTTAGACTCCCCGATAGGTGATGAAAAGAAAATGTCAAACAGAGCAGAGAACAAAGTTATTTATAATTTCACTTAACAGCAAACAATTCCAAAATTACTGATCCTTTAAATATAGCATTGTGCATTTTGCAATTACAATATATTGATAATTATTCAATTTGACTATATAAAATAAATGATTGAGAAAAAATGATTTCAAAAAGTCAGTAACTGATTTTTCTAAATACAGAATTATTGTGGATTCTGAAATGAATTAGTTAGGGCCAGTAATAAAGAAATTAATAGAAAGATTCTATTAAAATTACAATAAAATAAATTAACTATAGTGTAATATTTTATTATTTCCTTTAGTATTTGTTTATCAATTTCAGAAGACTGTAAATCAAGAGCCATACTCAGGTTATATAATTCAAAGATGATTTTTTTTTTCATAATTTAGTGATGGTGACATGACATTCTACAGAAGACAACAGTCTATACTGAATTGTTTTAATGAAGAGCTAAATTGGAGTTTATTTTGGTGAAAGGAGAAAAAAAATGAAACTCCCCGAAAACATTAATTAACGAGATTTTGAAAGATTTGTGCAAATGGCCATATGTATTAACACAAAATGAATATATTTAATGTATTTTTGATATTCAGAAAGTTAGCATGCTTTTGAGATATGAATCTCTTCAATTAAAAAAGATATATTTAAACCCAGAAATAGTAATATTATAAATAGTAAATATATGTTATATACATGTTATGTTATATAAGCATATGTGTGTGTATATATATAAATAAAACAATGGAATATTATTCAGTCATGAGAAAGAAGGAGCACCTGCCATTTGTGACAACATGGATGAACTTGGAAGATAATACGCTACATAAAATAAGCCAGACAGAGAAAAACAAATACTATATTGTATTATATCACTTATATGTGGGATCTAAGAAAAAGAAAAAGTCAAACTCATAGAAACAGAGTAGAATGGTGGCTACTAGAGGCTATAGGTGAGAGAAGTGGTCAAAGGATACAAGCCTTCAGTCATAAGATGAACAAATTCTGGGTATATAATGTGTAGTATGGTGACTGTATTAATAATATTGTATTTTATACTTGAAATTTACTGAGAGAGTAGTCTTAAGCATTCCCATCACACACACACATACATGCACACGCACACACACACACAAAGGTAACTATGTGATGGATGTATTAATTAACCTGATTACGGTAATCATTTCACAATATATATGCATATCAATCATCATGCTGTACTCTTTATTATATGTAATTTTGTTTGTCAATTATACCTCAATAAAGTTGTGGGGGGAGGGAATAAAGTAAAGACAAACTCCAGGAAACAAGTTAAAGGTGAAAGAAAGAGACAGACAGGAGCAAGCCTCAGTTACTACTTATGGGGAAAAAGACAGGAAGTTCTTGAATTTTGGTAGAACAAAAGAGATTACTTATTTCTGCACTGTGGTTTCAGTTCTCTAACCAAAGTCAAAATTTCTGCCCAGCATAGAAATCAATTTTTGATCTGTGCAAGGTCTGTCTTGCTGGAATTACAGACACCTCAACTTAGACAAATTCGTTTTTTCCTAGCTCAAGTTTTTGCACCCTATTTCTGGCTTAAGGGAACACTGCTAAATATATACAGAATCGAGTTTTATTCACCCCATTATGATAATGGATCATCTTCTCCACAATTTTTGATATAACATCCCCCCACCCCTAGTTCAACTGGAGCCGTATTAGTTTTATATCAAAGTTACTGCAAGTAGAACAATATCAAATACAAGTTTACACCTTCTTTTTCCAAATTTTGCCTAACAGGTATAAGTAAAAAAAAAAATTTGGTGAAACATACTTATTAATAAAGGCACCAGAACCTTACTGAATTTTGATGAAAAAATTATTTGGTATTGAAACAAGCCTGGCATAGTTTTGTTCTATTAAAAAAATCCTCAAGTATTTTGTTTAAATTAATAGGAGTCTTTACCTCTTTTATTTGAAATACTACAGCATTAAAAATATATTATCATTGATATATATTTCATCAATATAGGTTCTAATAATATCAATCATTACCTAAAATTTACTACTGCAGGGAAGATTTTGAGTAGTGGAGCATTTTTGTAGTAATACATGTAAACGAGATTAGAATTAGAGTATTTATTGTCTGGTAACACTGATGAGAAAATAGCACTGTCAGACATAATCATAGGATGCAGCCTCTAATCCTCATGCCATAAATACATTTATATGTCAGGTGCTTGAGCATTCTATATTTACACCACTTCACCTTCAGCGGGAAGCATATTAAGGTAGTAAAACTAGCTAGGAAGGAGATTATTCAAAAGTTTTAAAAAATCTTTTAAACTAACCATAAAATCTTATTTCAAGAGCTCTTACAACCCTGATAGTTGCAAATTACTGCACAAGGCATAATGTGAAAGTAATGAAATACTCTACCAAAATGTTCAATAGAATTTAAAATTTTGACTTAAGGGAATTTGGAAGTTCAAGCATTCTCAAAGAGGCTGTAAGGATGATTAAAATCTTGAAGGAAGCCTGAAAGAAAAAGGACACAGTCATTACTGGAAATGTAATACAATGTTAACTCTCAGGTTTCACGTTAGACTAGAAAGCTTAAGTTCAAGGCCATTACACCAATCTTTATAGAAATGTAATGTTCTCCAACTCATGGTCCTCCCCTTAAAAAGCTGTGCATGGGTAATAATGATTATCAACTCAAATTAGTCACACACATCCAGGAAAATTGGAAATGAAAAGCTTCTTCAATTACCCAAACCAACATAAATGATTTATTTCCTTCTTCTGACATGAAAGGAAAGGAGTTGAATGTTCACGAAGGTTAGCATTTACCCACCCTGCACTAAGGTCAGAGAGCACACTCAGCACAAATATTCCCAGAAAAGGTTCAACTTGGCAGAAAAGAAACCATCTATTCCAAAAGGTCACCATGTCAGCTCGACTTTTCGTCTGCTGTGAGAAAAATCCTGTCCAAGTCCATTACTGTAAGGCAGCAGCTGTTCTGTAGAACGATAGCCTCCACGAGAGAACAGTTTCTCATATGCTCCAGTGACCCTCCTCCACTTCACAGACTATTTCTTGTCTCCTCTGACACCATTCTTCCTCACAACCCTATAATTTTGCTCTTCCATCTCAAATGCCTACTCCCAAACATTTCTCCACATTTTACATAGTCGTAAGCCCAGCTGAAAATCCAACCCTCTGAGTCAAGTCTAGTGGAGCCCAAAATGCCTTTGATGAACTATAAACCCTTACACATCGTCTACTCCCTGCCTATGTCTCCAGCTCAATCCTGGCTCACTTCACACGCTGAACTTCAGCTTCCCCAACACCTGAAGCTCTGGCTCTCCCAGGAGCCTCTATCTGGTATGTTCCTTCCCTCAACTCTGTTCCTGGCTTACTTCTTACTATATTTTGATCTTTGCTTACACCGCACTCCCTCAACACCTTTCCTATTTATCTCAAGTACATTCCCCACCTTTATTTGCCCTAGTTTCTTTCTTCCCAGCAGTGTTAGAATTTTTTTTTAATTATTTTCCTTTGCTCCTCATTTCTTTTGTATCCACACTGGGATTAGTGTCTTTCCCCCTCCTTTCCCAGCTTTATTGAGATATAATTGACATATAATATTGTGTAATTTTAAGGTATACAATGTGTTGATTTAATACTTTTATATTGCAAAATGATGAGCACCCTAGCATTAGCTAACACTTCCATCACCTCACATAATTACCACTTCTTTTTTTGTGGGAAGAACATATCAGATCTACTCTATTAGTAACTTTCAAGTATGTAGTATGGTATTACTAGCTATAATCATCATGCTGTACATTAGAGCCTCAGAATTTATTCATTTTTTAACTGGAAGTTTGTACCCTTTGACCAACATCCCCTGTTTTTCCCAGTATTACCTGTCTTGTTCGCATTGTATCCTCAATGCTTGGCACAAAGCAAATTGCAATAAATGCTAATTCAATCAAATCCATCCTACTTTGACCTATCTTTTTCTAACTACCTTTGTTCTTATTGGAATCAGAGCATAATGAACTCATCATTTACTCAAGTTTATCATTATTATGCAAGTCAACATATAAACCTACTATATGCCAGGAGCTGTAAGGTGCTGCCACAATGGCTATCCTTTACTGAGTACTTATTACATTCAAGGCACAGTTACAGTACTTTACCAATGTTATCCCATTGTATCACCACAACCATGTAAACGAGCAACTACTTTTATTCCCTTTTTAAAGACGAGGAAGCTGAGATATAGAGAGGTTAATATTATGTGCTCCAGATATCACAAATAGTAAGTGACAGAGCTCAGATTCCGCACTCTATTCAATGAAACACAGTTTCTACCTTAAGAAAAGTACCAGGAGAGAGGGGAAAGGAAAATGAACTGAAAACGCAAAGAGATAACAGTTTCTTAAGGGAGGACAGGAATATTTGATGTGGCGTTTAAGATGCGATTTGGAAAAAAAGGTAGCATTTTGACAAACAGATATCAGGAATTGGTGCAAAAGGCCCTTCTTAGGGAAAAAAAAAATGATGAGAACAAAAATACAGGGAAAACAGACACTAAGTGTGCACAGGAAATGGTAATAGCCATGTTATTATATGTTGTTGCATCTCTTGAGCCCAAATAGTGAAAGTCCTTGCCTATATCACTGAGAATTTATCTGTGGCTAAAGAAGAAATAAAAATGAAATCAAAGTTTTAAAACAGCAATTACTGTGGACCTATTCTCCAAGTTATCAGTTACCTCCCTTGTTCATTAGCTATTTCTGGTGGCTATTCTCTCAGCAACTGGATTTAAGTTTTCTGATGCCAAGCACCATGTTTTACACGTTCACCGAGGCGTTATAAAAGCTGACTCTTAAAAATGTCGGTGGACAAGAAGAAAAGTCAGAGGTGATTAGAGAGGCACTGCATATAGAAACTACACTACACATCTGTCAATGGTACAGTGATAAAATACTGCCCTTGCCCTCAAGGAGTTACATTCTGACACAGAGAAGAAATGATTTGTGCAAATTCATATAATACAGTAAATATGTTAGAAGAAATACAAAGCTCTAGAATCCTACAAAGCAAAATTATTTTGAAATTAATTCCAATAGGCATTTAAATTATAATGGTGTTTTCCAAAAGTGTTCATGTACAAATTTTTCAAGACCCAGAACAGTAAATTTCTATGATATTGAGTACTTATAAAAGCTTCTCTGCAATAGTCATTTACATAGAACAGAGCAGAGCCTCATCTAAAACTTCATTAATGTGGTTACCATGAATTTTCTTCAGTGAATAATCCAACTCAGCATTTGCTTTTTAAGTTCCCTGCCTGTGGCTTTCTATAATCAAAGTTCTTGACTGGAGGAATTTAAATAATTTTTTTTCTCTTTCAGTAAAAAGCAATTACTTTCAACTCTCTTCACATATTCCCACCATACTCCCATTATAACATTTATCTAAGTCCAAAACAACTGAACACACACACACACACACACCCCCTTAACGCTTGTATTTGGAAAAGGCTGAGTTGAAGGCGTACGGTGATTCTGCCTTATTTATCCTATTGAATGCACATAGTTTTTCTTCATTCATTCACTCCAGAGAGCCTGACATTCAGCCTCATTTTACAAGTCCTGGAATTAGAAAGCTGTGCTACAAAATCATGAGGAGTAATTGGCCTTTTAAAAAAAAGTGGATGCGTATGATAATCACAGAAACTTAGAGTTTTGACAGATCTTACAAAGCATCTAATCCAGAAAAGGCCAACTTAGATGCAGTATTCTCCATTCCTGCCGGAGAGGGTAGATATTACTGATGGATCTGTGTCCTTTCCCACCAAAGCTGGGCATTACTCAGATCCCTTCTCTACATGATGCTCCAGGCAACCTCTATCCTGTAAGATAAAACATTTATTGTCCAGGACCCTTCTCATAGGATAGAAAATGCACTTTGGAAAGCTATAGTCTATTTTTAGCTGCCATAGTACCTAATATGCACCAAAGGATTCCTTAGTATCCTGAAACATCCTAATTGTTTAAAGGCATTGCTGCAGTTTACAAAACAGACTACGTGTACGAGCAACTTTGCCTGTGCCATGCCTTTGGTGTTCCTGAGCACCCTCATCTTATACCTCAGCACTGCTGGACTCTGGCTTGCTTCCTGAGTCACTCCTCCATCTTCTAGGGAGACACTGTAACCTCTTTCCACACTATAGACTAAGGCTGTCCAGAAGGAACCATTCTTGTACTTCCGTTTCTCTCAACACACTCCACGATCACTATCACCCACAGCCATTGGCTTCATGTAGACTCTTTACTCATTTCGCTCCCCAGCTCAAATTTCCCCAGCTCCAGACCCACAATTCCAACTTTTGGTAGTAGTTTCCACATGTATCTTGCCATTACCACAAATTCAACATGAAAACTTTATCTTTCTCACCAAAACTTCCTTGCCCTTCCTCATGTTTCTGTTCCTTATCTTAATAGCATCATTGTCTTCCAATTACCCAGGCTGGAAACCTGGTGATCTCCTTCAGCTCCTCCTTTTCAGGCTCTACTTCTTTTATATATATATATAAAAGTGTATATATATATAGTGTATATATAGAGAGATACACACAAATATATATAAAATTGAAGTAAGTTGGTTTACAATGTATTAATTTCTGGTGTACAGCATAGTAACTCATAGTTATACATATGTATATATATATATTCCTTTTCATATTCTTTTCCACTATAGGTCATTACAAGATATTGAATATAGTTCCCTGTGCTCTACAGTAGGACCTTGTTGTTTGTCTATTTTTTATACAGCAGTACCTGCAAGCTCTACTTCTAAATGATCAGGAGGGTTTGCCATTTCTAATCTGAAATGCCATTCAAGTCTCCTCCCGATTTCATGTCACCACTCAGGTTTGGGCTTTCCTCTGTGCCCACCTGAATGACTGGCACTCTCCTCCTAACCGGTCTTCCTGCCGGAATCACTCCTCTCTAAGCCACCCACCCGTCCCTTCTCCCTGTCCCCCCAATACCATGAGGTGTATTTCCTTACAAATGTGACTGTTATTCCCTACCTCTGCTAAAAAGTGCCTCCACCTTTCTTCAAAATATAGTCAATGTTTCCCCTTACCTTTAAAATAAAGCTCAAATTCCTGAGTGTGGATTTCAATGTTCTCCACAGATAAGGACCAGGTCCCTTTCTCTTTGCATAGTGTCATGATTAAAAGCTCAGACCCTGGGAGCCAGATCGCCCAGCTCTGAGACCTTAAGCCAGACTGCTGCACACTCTAGTGTAGGCTGAGGGGTCCTGAGTGAAGCACCTGGCTAAGGGGGGAGAGAGGAAGAGGTGCTGGGGTAGAAGTGTAGCCCATACACCAGTCACCAAGCCATGTATCACCAAGGGGCAGCCAAAGGCTTGGGGAAGGGACATCATTTTCTATCTCACATATAGGCAGTATATGGGCTCCATTTCCTAAGACATCTCAAGTGGCTGTTGTGAGGATTCAATGAATTAATACTTGTAAAGCCCTCAGAACAGTGCCAGGCACACAAGTGCCGTCAAAGTGTCAGCTGTTAATCCCACACCTTCCCTGTCTCTTGTATTTTAAATAAACAGTAGAAATTATTCACTATTTTACTCATGTATGATTATGCTCTTTCACTTTCATGGCTTTCATTGCTCATTCTGCTTCCTTTCCCCAAAACTCCCTCCCTTGGCAACGCTAATCTCTACCTGTTGATAATCCTGTCTAATCTTCAAACTCAGCTGAGCTGCCATGACTGCTTCCATTGTCTTACTTGACCCCTACTAACAGAAGTTATCTAGACTTTAACTTGTGGGACTTAATACACTATATTGTGTATTATCTAAACTTACACTTATCTCAAGGCCTTATCTTCCTTTAAAGATTTTAAGTGTCTTAAGGTAAACTGCAAGGCTCCTCCATGTGTTCCCATAGTTCCTACAGACCGAAAGTGGCATAATAGGCTTACAACAGGCAATAATAGAACCATTATTAAGTACCTACTATATGCCAGGCACTATAAAAAGTAGTTTATATACAGTATTTATATTACTTCTCACACAACTTTTATAGCAGTATTATTTCCCTTTCATATAGGGAGACAGTATTTAAATAATTTGCTTAGTATTAAACAGCTAAAAAGTAATGGGCAGAGATCTGAACCCAGGATCTTGCTGGTTCAGAAACAAACTCTACTTCACGGTAGTATCTTGCCTGGCTCCTTCCCTTGCCCAGGAGCTGCCATTTATTCATTATATACTATATTCCAGGAGCTTTTCCTACATTATTCCTAAACTTCCTTGCGAAGTGGTTATTATTATTCCCATATGCATGAGGAAATCCAAGGCTTAGAGATGCAATTTACCTTAGATCTCACAGCTAGTAAATTTCAGGTGCAACTTTTAAACCTGACCACAGGACTCACCTACCTCCCAAAAAAGTACTTATCACATTTTAGGAGGAGTCCTTTGAGAAAAATGTTATTGCCCTCACTGATTTTTAAAAATTACTCACAGGGTCTCATTTATGTGGTTCTATTTCATATAGACACCCTTTTAACAGAAACCATCACTATATACATATAGAAAAAATGTTATTCTGCATTATATTTGTCAACTTTATATAGTAATTATTAATCTTATCTGTTATAAATAACCTGGCAAAAAATGCTTGTACTTCAAAGAATTTGATGGACATTTACATAAAAATGATCTTGATATTAGAAGGATAAAAGTTTACTGATAAAAAGTAATTGCTTACATAAACATTAGATCAAGAATATGTTGAGATATTCATGCTTAGTACTTGTCGTTATTAATTTCACCAGATCATCAGGTTTTGTTTGGTACTTCTATTGCATTCAAGTTATTTGGAAGGTCAAGATAAAACACTACATGTAAAGAAACACATAAGCACTGCTATGAATACCACAATGAATCTTAAACTAAATTCCATGCACAGAGAGGAGAAGGGAAAAAGGAAAGATGCAGGATCAGAATTAACCATTAGATTCTTGAAGAATATAAGAATATAATTTTGTAAAGGGAAAAATTTGAGGGGGGTGATTTTACTGCAAATTAGTCTGACATTTATAGGAAAACAATTCTCAATACCAAATTAATATGTATGCAGCAACCACCAATGTAATTAAAATATACTTCAAGAAATTATTTAAAGTTACATGACTTGAATATCATGCTTCAATTTTGCCAATGCTCACTATTTAATCGGGAAAATCCTAATGCTTTTGAGGGTAAAAAACGGGAAAGTGAAAGTAGAAAAAAAAAAATTAACAGAACCGAGATCTTCCCAAGCAAAGAAATAACTCCAAAAGAGTATCCCTCATCATGAAAACACTAGTCTCTAGAGCTCCCAGAGGATTCTGAGCAAAACTAGACATACTTGCAATGCATTATAAATGTGTAATTACCATTTAAATGGATGGAGGAAAGCTGGTGAGCGAAATGAGAAAAAGGCATTTTCTTACAGCCAACCAGAAGCTGGCATTTCAGGCAATGATCATCTAGTCTACAGAGTCAAGTTAACAAAGCTATTGTCATTCTGCCACTCACCCTCCGCCTTTAACTGTTGCTCTCCTCTACCAGGAGGAAACAGAAGGTTAAGTCTGTCTTCACAATTTACAGTCACAATTTGCTCATTAGGCTCTGGCATGCTCAGTACATAACTGAATAGCATATGTTTACCAAAAGACATAAGCAACAAAAAGGCTTCTCTTAATCCTCCCTTTTTAATTATTTGGGTACCCAATTTATATGAATAAATGAAATTTTGGAGTAAATTTCTATTGGTTGTACAATCAAGATCATCTCATCTCATACAGGCCAACGAAGACTTTCCTTAATAACATCTCTGTTCATGGATTTGGCCAGGAAGCAAGTTGGATATAGAAAATACTGCCTTATTCCAAAAAGGCATTGACTATCCTTTTCAAAGGAGTTTAAAATTTGTCATGTAGATTTTAAAACTCTGGAAAAGTATCAAATGTGTTTTTATTGGACAGCTTCATAATAACATGTGAAATATAACAGATTTGTCAAGAATCACACAAATTAAGAGGAAAGACTCCTGTCACACGTGTATTTTAGAAGTCTAATCTGTTCCTCTTGGATTACTGCCACATCTTTTATCATGAGATTAGCTGTTTTTTTATGGTCTGTTCGTCAAAATCCATTTGGATTTATTAGGGTGGCATATGTTAGCTGGATTAATTGTTGCTTTGATCTCAGAAAACTCAGTATTTAAGGAAGTAAGAATATAAATGTGAAGTATGAAAAAAATTAGTATATCATGAAACGAAAGGCTGTGCATGTATGATCAACCATATGACAAAAGTGATCACATTATGAGTTACATAAGGTTATTTTATTCCAGCCTTCTCTTTGTATCTTCTTTTGGCTCTTTTATTTGGAATCTTTAAAAACATTTGTTACAAGTCAGTGTAATAAGTTAGGCAAACACCAGTTAGCCACTCAGTGGTCTTTTTTCATCACCTAAACCAAGGCTCCACAAACTATGGCTTGCAAACCATATCATCATATCATCAGGTCTGACCATCTTATGTTTTTGTAAATAGAATTTTGTTGGAACACAGTCACATCCATTTGATTATGTATTGTCTGTGGCTAATTTTGCACAATGACTGCAAAGTTGAGTAGACGAGAAGGACCCAAAAGCCCAAAATATTTACTATCTGGCCTTTTATAGAAAAAATTTGCCAATCCCTGACCTAAACCAATTCATCTCAGTATTCCAGGAGGAAATTTTACTCTCTGGTCACAGTCTTCTACTCCCCGACTCTCTGTCCCATTAGATCTGCTTTTTTCTACTTCTCCAAGACATCCTTTTTTCAATTACCTTCTTTTTCTAGTAAATCTACCACCTTTTATTTATATATTTTTCCCTTCTCAGTCACCATCACAATTAATTCTATTCCAAAATTTATTTAATGTGAAAATAAAGCTGATCAAATGTGGCCCAATCTCTGCATAGGGTCAATCAAATAATAAGAATAATTTCAGTAACAATGGAAAATATAACTGAAAGAAATGTTAATATTTCCTTAGATTATAAAGAAAATGCTTAAGCTGTGAGGGACAAGTGTGCACTTAACAAGCAGGAGAACATTTCAAAATCCTATCTTCCCAGCATCATTCTTGTCAATATTCCCCCAAATTAATGACAGCTGCTGTTGTAGATGCTATGGTGTACTGCCTGGACTTCTCATTCAGGAACAAGGCACTCCTTCCTCCAGCTGCCAGGCTCTCTTTGAGAACTGCCCTCAGACAAAGGGAGCTGCCCTGCTCAAGTTAAGTCTCCTTTTGGAGAGCATCCGACATCTAATGTTAGTTGATGTGGGGGCTTGAGCCCCTGTGCCTCAGTTAGAAAGGCTATCTAGGTTCCAGGACTACCTGTAAAATTGACTAAGGCCTCTGTTATGATCATATGACAATTCAGCTCTTCTCCCTGCCCAAGTCTGCTTCTTTTTCTCCCTTACACGTGTTATTTTTAGGAGCTTTCTCCAATAGACTCTTGCAGGTAAATCTCTGCTTGGAGTCTATTTCCCAATTTAAGACAGCTCTCTCATCAAACGCTCTCTCTCATCCCGTTCTTATCACTCACACAAAAGTTTCTCTGAATCCCAGTCTTTCTAGCTCTTTATGTCTCTCTCTTCACAGTCCTGTTTCCTCACAATCCTGGGTCAATTCCTTTCCTCTCAATAGAGGTCACTACCTTTTCTTTAAATTTACTTATTAGATATGAACAAGAATTGGTAATTAGTCCTACAATTTGTGCTAGCTTATTTTTACATTTTATTCCAAGATTTCAAAATATTGCCTTATAGAAGACAGTTTGGGGCTAGAACATCAGGGGTCATTTTTAAAATGTTTTGCTGTTTTATTTTTAACAGAATATCTAACCAAAAAGCATTAAAAATGGAAACTTCTACATTATGCATTTGAAAGTCTTTATATGATTATTATATGATCAACTGTATTGTAAAAGTTCTTCTTCAATGACATTTTCCCCCCTGCAGTAGCATTTTATTCAAAATGAAATGTTCTGGTACAAAAGTTGGACAGTAAGGCAACATGAGAAGACATAAAGTTTTTTAAAAAAATTCCTAGTATCATCAAGGCCTTCTTTGGGAAGTCTGCTTCTAGAATGGAGAAGAGAAAAGAAGGAAGGAAAAAGAAAAGAAAAAAGAAAACGAGAGAGGGGAAAAAGAGAAAGAGAAAGAGGAAGAAATACAGGAAAGAGGAGGAGACGGAAACCAAGATGAACCACATCAAGAGATCACTGTAAATTCGTTAATTACTTTGCACACAGAATCTCTGAAGTTGTAGAATGATTATCTCTTCCAGAGACCAAATGTTTAATTTTCTGAAATTTCCAGCATTGGCACAAGTTAGAATAAACAACCGGTCTTTATTATGCTTAAACTTGAAATTCAGAAAGAATGGAAACAAAAAGAGCAAAGCAAGGTAGGGAGAAGTTTAATATCATTTCCAGATATCAAAATAATGTATATATCTTCCATAATTAATTACAGCATTGGGGAATGATTAGCGAGATAAACCAATGGCAGTGAATAGAATATACAAAAATATACTCAAATGTGTATGGAAATGTAATCTATGAAAAAGATTCCATCTTGTATCACTGGCATAAAGATTGACTTCTAAAACAAATTGTGTTGGGACAACTGGATAGCCTTTTGGAAAAAGATAAAATTGGAGCTGAATCTCACACCACATACCATGCTTAATTCCAAATGGATCACAGAGCTAAATGTTAAAAAAATGAAACTATTTCAGATTACATTCATGGGATAAATTCCCAAGAGTAACATTATTGGGATAAAGAGTAGAAAAAGGATAAGGCTCTTGATTCATATTAGCAAACTGACTTTTAGAATTCTTGCACTAATATATACCCCCAAATGTAGTACATGGCACTTCCATTCTTATTTAAGTCTAGACAAGAAAGTGTATGTCCTATTTTTTAAATATTTAATAGAATACGTGTGTGTGTAGTATAGCTTAAGTTTAGAAGCCTTCATTTGCCCTAGGCGTTTTGAGGTCCTGGGAATGTCTTATCAGAGTAAAATATTTTTGTAAAATTAACAAAAGGAAGATTTTTAAAGAGGGTCCCCAAATTCCATAAGCTTCAGGCCCCACAACACCTAGATCAACTCTATCATTTTATTAATCTGAACTATAAGAAACTGTCCTTGTAGTATGTCACAGAATGACAAATCTAGAAATTTCATATGGTTCAACTAATACACAAAATTTTGGTGACTCATAAAGGGGAAAATTTCTAATAACCAACAGCAGAGTTATCAGGTCGAAGAGTACCCAAAAATGTTTTAATAGATACAATCAGATTGCCTTCTAAAAAGTTTGTATTCTCAGTCCCTCCAACAGCAAATAAATGTACGCATGTCCATTACAACAGTGCGTGTTAACCAGCATGACTACACACTTTCTTTTGCCCAAGATAGTCCTGTTTTATATCTGTTCTCCCAGTATAATTATTCATAGCGTTCCTTTTTACTCTCAAAACATTCCCAGTTTGAATGATAGATGGCCTTTGCAGTGTCACTGATCTTTTAAATTCTAATCTCTCTCCTGGAGATCATTCTGGCCTGTAGGAGGCCTGCAGGCTTCTGAAAGTTACCTGCATTCTCCTTTCCCTCCCTCCTTATTAACCTGGACCAACTACTTCAGGAGCTATAGAATGACGGAGCTTGTCTCTAGTCAGAGACTTCCTTTCTGTTTAGGTGGATGTAGGAGATGGCAATAAAAGTATGCCTGTGTGTTCATCCTGTTGAAAGTCAAGCACCTGTGTGTGCGCGCACACACACACACAGCCAAATTAGTAACTGTTTTAATTCAAGTGACAGTCCCTAGCTGATCACCATCCAACATGCCAGAGATTTTGGTAAGAGGGTCCCAGCAATGGATGAGGGGTGGGCAGGGTGACTGTTATATGCTTCCAAGGGCTGGGATTCTGTGACTCCAGCAGTAACAATTAACATTTA
Organism: Camelus bactrianus; assembly: GCF_048773025.1. Classification (NCBI taxonomy): domain Eukaryota; kingdom Metazoa; phylum Chordata; class Mammalia; order Artiodactyla; family Camelidae; genus Camelus; species Camelus bactrianus. Next base: position 64,072,217 of record NC_133545.1, read on the forward strand.
CTGAGAACTTCCCGAGTGTCAGGGGAATTCTAAAAATTTTTCCTGTAAAATCTCATTTTGTCCTCAGAGCTACTCATTGATTTAGTCACTATTACTAGAGAATATTAACAAGTGAGTAAAGTAAGGCACAGACAGATTAAGTTAGTTGTCCAATAGTATGTACTTACTAAATGAAGCCTAGATTTCAACTAAGGCAGCCTGATTAAGGAGCTGTTATTGCTCCATTTTCTGCTCCCTTCCATTACATGTTTTAGGCATTGAAAATCAGTTCACATTATACAGATTTGATTTCTGCTTACCTTCTTAATTCTGATTGCATTCTGGAAAGTTGCTTAATAAGAGGTGGGGGAAGTCATGCAATAAAATTTGAAAGCTTACCATTGAAAACTTCCTTCTTCTCTCTCTGGATGATCTATCTTTTCAGTTATCTATTCATCATACTCTGTGCAAAGAAAGAATTAATTTACCTTGTCAAAGTCTTTCTAAGAAAAGTCAGTGATGACTTACCTAATTTAAAAAATGCTAAACACAAAATATTTATAAAGAATCATATGATTTCCATTCTGAGATTTTACTATTACTGCTATTTTAATAATTAAGGCTTAAGTGACTTAAGGTATTACCACCTTGGGTATGAGTTTAACAAAGAGGAAAAGTCCAAATATTTGATAGTGACCACAAAATTAGTTGTCTCTGGTGACAGAAAACCTGTGGCTGGCTGCTCAGTGAATCCCTAATCCCAGCAAATCATCTTCTGAATTCATTTTCTAGGCAAGTTTGGACCAAGGACCAACAGAGGTGATATTACCACCACTCCTGGAAAATAACTCTGTGGGTGAGGGGCATCTTGGTCAAATAGTGCATAATATATAACGTTTTCCAGGTTATGTATTTTCCTCCTCCACAAGTTAGAAGTCTAAACACACTTGTCTATTGTCTTGAATAAACACTGATAAGACTACCACATGCAAAAAGGGTACCAGTAAACTTCCAGTTTGTAAGTCCAAAGGACACTCATGACTCTCTCCCTCCATATTCAGACCCTCCTCTCTTGATTTCTATGACACCACTGTCTCCCACTTTTCCATCTTCTCAATTCCTCTTGAAGAATCTTGTTTCCTTTATTCAACCTTTTGATATAGGCAATCCCCTGGGCTTGAGATTTTTCTCCTGGGTGAAAATAATACTGCTTTGTGAATTTGATTACATTTTTTCTTACAATGAATCTAGTGTAACTCAAACTGTGAATAGATAACTATTTCTACCCAAAAGGAATAAACATTCAACTCTGTGTTCTTTTCAAAGCATTTCTCCTGGCCCAGTTTGTTGTAGAATTTAAGATGGAAGGAGACAAGTTGAAATGCCACATCATTCTCTGCAGTCCTCTGTTTTGATTTCAACCCCAAGAAGTAGCAATTACCCTGCACTTCAGCTCCTCCTCTCAAATAGCTTTTTGAAATAGTTCATGATCGTGTTACCACCAAAACAATTTCTACATAACAAGATCGAGGAGTTGGCGATGGCATGCGTACATGCTTGACAGTACATCCTTGCCCCTGTAAGGTTCACCCTGCTTCTCATTCAGATTCAGTATCATGTCCCGGAGGCCCAGAGAAGCATAGTAACCTGGATGTCCCCCAAAGTTATTTTTAATGGAAATTATAAAGGACCTTGCAGTACTCTTTCCTCAGTCCATTTTTTATGGTCCAGTAACCAAGGTGAACAAAGGGGCCACGTTTCTGACTTCAGTTGGGGTCCCAGGTTCTAGGCCTGGGCAGAGGAGTGGAAGGACCTGCTCAGGTGCTGCATGTGATGAACTGGAGGAAGTTAAGATTTGAGTCCTGGGTAAGAGGGAGCCCTGTAAGTAAGGGAAGGTTTAAAGACTCAAGCTGAAAATAATGGATAGCGGGTCAGCCAACTAGTTAAGATGAAATGAATTGATTTGGGGAAAATCTTCAAGGATTTCTTAAGGCAAAGTTAATCTGTTGTTGAGTTGCTTTTGTGGAGTGGGAGTTGGGGGAATTGGGAAAGTTTTTAATATCCAATTTAGGTTGGAAATTTTAAACTCTTCTCTATCAATATACTGGTTTTTACCCACCCTAGACTAGCTACGGATATTATAAGAATGGGTCTTAGAAATGAGAACAATGTTTCCTACTCATACTTTAATTTGATGCCTCAAATACATATAAGGGGAAGACTTCCAGCTGTGAGTTACTGAAAGAGTCTGAAACATTTCATCAAATAAATTAAAACACTTGCCAGGACCACTCCCACGAGGAATGTAAATTGTGCGTCTTCCAGCAATACGGACTTGAGTCCTGTTCAAAATGATGGTAAATTTAGAATTAGTGAGGTTTATTTTCAGAATAGTTAAAGCTATTTGAATTATTTTATTTCATTAGATAGATTACATTTATGCAATTTTTAAATCACCATTGCTTTATTACATTAAATTCTCCTTTTATTTATCTACCAGGAGAATTAAAGTGTTTGATAAAGAACAACACAGTTAAAATAAATGAAATATCATTTAAAATATCAGTAAGTTAGCAATAGAATTACCAATTGCCTATTTTACTCTCTATGTCCCCTTAGTGGGATGTAAGCTCCATGAAGGCAAGGATTTATCTTTCTTGTTATGATTATATCCTTAGTGACAACCACACCACTTAAGGCATAATCAATACTCAGTAAATATTTACTGAAATAGATGAGAGTCAAGGAAGTACTGAATGTATGAACAGTTAAACATTTATGCTCTCCACCATTTGGAATAAGACAAATTCCTCTAACAGAATGCAGTGCCCATGGAATTAACAAGATCTAGGACATCTCTAGAAGAAATCGAAAAAGAAGAGATGGAAGATGAATGGCAGAGCTAGACCAGGACTGAAGACAAGTGTTGTAGCCTATTTGCAGAGAGGCTTCAGGGTTTTCCTTTTAAACTGCAGAAGCTTCTATAATGGATATTTGCTCAGGCTCCTATTCCCTTGGGGGTATGATTTGCTACATTACTCATAAGCACTATGCAAAAAAATTGATGACACTTCTAAGAGACCAGGATCCCGGGAAAAAATTATAAAAAAAAAGAAAAAGCAATGTTTGCCACAGCCTCTTGCTACAAATTCAACGTACCCTTATTGATTCTTCCTTCTGGGTATATTTTTGTTCTAGACGTAAAGGATAAGGAATTAACTTCCATATTACCCTTTCCTTTATCTTTATATGGTAATAAGGAAAGGGCATAAAGTCTCAAAGCCAGGTAAATACAAAGTCCTAGATAAAGTAGCGGTCTTAACTAAGCAAACAGAACATTTGGCCAACCTGTACTTTTTCACATAGGCACATTTTACTTACAGATGGGCCTATTACTGTGCATCTACCTTATCTATGGGTATTTCTATCTTGTCGGTGTGTCCTTCTTGAAAAAGGCATACAATCTGAAGAAAGAAAATAATACTGTGTTAGCCTGAAGGAGAATGGAGACAAATAAACTTCTCAACATGTATGGACTATGAAAATACTTTCCAGAGGAGCAGCAAGATGGTTGAGTAGAAGGACGCTCATAGCTCACCCTCTCCCACAAATACACCGAAACTCACATCTACGGACCCACTCAGCCAACCAGAGCACCTGCCGAACTCCGACAGAACATCGCCCTCTTTGAAAGACAAAGACGCCAAAAATCTGGTAGGAGAAAAGTAAAAAAGAAAGAAGAAAAAGCAAAACAGTGTGGGACCAGTCCCGCGGGGAGGGAGAGGCAAAGGAGGAATAGCGCTTGTTCGCTGGGTCTCCCCACTCCAACGGAGAGGACAACGGGACGGAGGGGGAGCCTCCGAGTCTCAGATCTGCCCCGAGCACCCCTTGACTGACAGAACTAAGTTAAACGGGCACAAAGGGTCCCCGCAACACCCAGCCCGAGACGCGAGCCGGCAGCTGGGACCAGGACAGGCTGCCCGAGCCAGGCGGAGGACTGGGGTGGCTGCACTGAGGCAGCCCTGGGGGACTGCAGGGTGCTGCGCACCGTGGCTGGGAGGGGATACAGAGCAGAACAACCTCAGTCTCCCATAAATTGAGAAAAAAGCAAAGCAACAAAGCTGGTGTGCCCTGGGGGAAAGGGCACCGTAGCCTTTGTCTCCTCAGACCCACGGCACAATTACCGGTGCTTCTCGTGAGAAGAGAGGCAGGGCGCAGCCACAGCCACCATCTCCTTCTGTACGCAGCACCCAGGCGGGGGCAGGGCGGAGACCTGAATCCACACCCAGGGGCTCTGCAACCTCCTAGGCAGGACTGAGACTTGTTTACAGCCTGAGGCAGATAGGATCTTTCTGCCCTAGCACCTCAGAGAACTCATGCCACCAAGACAAACAAGGAGCTGAGATTTGGCACAGAGCAGGGGCAGGGCTGTTTCGCGGTCTTCCCAGAGCCTGCGTATGAAGCGCCAACCCAAGGAGGAGCAGGCAGCTGCACAGAGCAGTGGAGCAACCAGTTCCCTGGAAGGAATGCAGCACCTGACCATGGTGCTGGGAGGGGGCGCTACTGGCCCACCTGTCCCGTCGGAGCACAGCACCTGACTGTGACATCGGGAGGGGGAGTGACCCACCTGCCCACCAGCCACAGTGCCAGAGAGATAAGAGCAATAGGAAGAAGCAGAGGAACCACTCCCAATTAAAAGATCAAGAGAAATCCCCTGAAAGCACAATCAAGGAAATAGACTTTGATGGCCTACTAGATCAAGATTTCAGAAAAGGAGTGATCAAAGTACTGAAGGAATTAAAAAAATGTTTAGAGATATAAAATATGTCAAAAGTGAAATAAAAGCTATAAAGAAGAACCAAGTAGAATTAGTAAACTCACTTGCTGAGATGAGAGGTGACCTAAAGGCTGTGCAAAGCAGACTAGATAATGCAGAGGAACGAATAAGTGACCTAGAAGACAGGACAACAGAAAGCACCCAATCAGAACAGCTGAGAGAAAAACAAATAAAAAACAATGAAAACAACATAAGGGACCTATTGGATAATATAAAGTGTGCCAATCTATGCATAATAGGGGTTCCATAAGGGGAAGAAAGAACAAAGGGATTGAAAAGGTATTTGAAGAAATCATGACTGAAAAATTCCCAAACCTGAAGAAGGAATCAGATATCCAAGTACAGGAGGCTCAGAGGGTCCCAAACAGGAAGAACCCAGACAGACCCACACCAAGACATATCACAATCAAGATGGCCAGAGTCAAGGATAAAGAAAGGATCCTAAAGGCAGCAAAAGAAAAATGAAGAGTGAGTTAAAAGGGAACCCCCATAAGGCTCTCAGCTGATTTCTCTACACAAACACTACAGGCCAGAAGGGAGTGGCATGATATATTCAAAGTCCTGAATGAAAAAAAGATGTAGCCTAGGATACTCTATCCAGCAAGGCTATTCTTTAGAATAGAAGGAGAGATAAAGAACTTCACAGACAAGCAAAAACTAAGAGTTTAGCAACACTAAACCCATGCTAAAAGAAATATTGGCAAGTCTACTCTAAATAGAAAAGAAGTAAGATGCTACAAAAATGAGAAACTCATAACTGGAAAGGTGATAACTACCATGAATTACAAAAAAGAATAAACACAAAATTGTAAAAGAAGACATCTAAATCATTAAGAGTGGGAGAGGGAGGCAAGGAAAGCCACTGTGGAAAACAGTATGGAGATTCCTCAAAAGACTAGGAATAGACTTACCATATGACCCAGGAATCCTGCTCCTGGGCATATATCCAGAAGGAGCCCTACTTCAAAATGACACCTGCACCCCAATGTTCATAGCAGCACTATTTACAATAGCCAAGACATAGCAGCAATATTTACAATAGCCTGGATGTCCATCAGCAGATGACTGGATAAAGAAGAGGTGGTATATTTATACAACAGAATACTATTTAGCCACAAAAACCGACAACATAATGCCATTCGCAGCAACATGGATGTTCCTGGAGAATGACATTCTAAGTGAAGTAAGCCAGAAAGAGAAAGAAAAATACCATATGAGATCACTCATATGTGAAATCTAAAAAAAACAAAACAAAACATAAATACAAAACAGAAACAGACTCATAGACATAGAATACAAACTTGTGGTTGCCAAGGGGGTGCAGGGTGGGAAGGGACAGACTAAGATTTTAAAATATTGAATAGATAAACAAGATTATACTGTGTAGCACAGGGAAATATATACAAGATCTTGTGGTAGCTCACAGCAAAAAAAAAAAAAAAGTGACAATGAATATATGTATTTTCACGTATAACTGAAAAATTGTGCCCTACGCTGGAATTTGACACAACATTGTAAAATGACTATTACTCAATAAAAAAAAGTTTTAAAAAAGTAAGTACTTTCCATACCTTCTATGAACTGCTTTTGAAAAAGTTACTTGAGAATATACTCCAGCAAAAGGGAAAAAAACTGAATCATTAAAAAAGGGAAGGTTTGGGATCCAAAAATTTCTAACTCAGTAGAGCAATGATATGAAACTAGTTTTTGTAAATTATAACAGGAAGTCAGAGGAATTTTAAAAGCATATAAGAAGAAAATGAATATATTTTACCAAATATTAGATGAACAATCGTAGTGATGGAAATAGAGACACGTGTGTCCTATGTCCTTCTTGACAAGAAATAATGAAAGAAACTAAAAACTCTAAGAAATGCAAAAGCTGTATAGGAAAGTCAACAATGTAAACATGAAACAAGCTGAAATATATCATGATTTTGAGAAATGGAGAGTAAGGAGAGAGACTTTATTTGATCTTAATACTAGGTAATTCCTTTTCAAGTAATACGTTAGTCACATAGAATTGCATTTCCTGTTTCCACTTCAGTTCTTTTCTAAACAGTATTTATACAATCACAATATGTTTTATTATTTTTATTAGTTAAAACATTTTAGATTCAAACTATAGAGTAAGCATTTCAAGATATAAATATAGCCACAGAACAGAATCTAAATATTATACACTTGACAAGGTCAAATGAGTGAGAAAACCTACAGAATTTAGGAGAAAGAGGGAGGAGAGGATAGATAGAAGCATAGGGTTCCAAATTTTCTTATATTAAATACTGAGAGAAGTATTGATGGATAGAGAAACAGAGGTTTTAAATAGGTTACTCAAACTCAGAAAGATAACCAACAGCAGAAATAATAGGCATCTTAAGAGCTAATAATGAACGACAGTAGTTACAATTCAAAAATAGCAAAATAATGATATCCCCTAGCAGCAAAATAACAAAAAGATATGGATAGAGCAAGATAAAAATTTCAGCTTTCATAATGGGGAGTCAATAGATAATATTTAAAGTTAATAAATCATGAAAAGGAGATATAACCATATTGTTCAAACACATGGAGGTAACCAGAAGTAGAAAGAACTACAAACAGAATCATACTAAAGAGATTACTTTTGGAGAGGAGGTTTCAGAGGTGGAATGTGGAGTGGGAAAATTAAACTTTTCATTTTACAATTTCCTGTACTTTTTGAAATTTTTTCCATATCATATGGATGCATACATTATTTTTATTACATAAAAAAGGCAAAACATGTCCTGATTACTAGCTTAGCATTCTCTTCAATGATATCTCAAAGTGCATTCTTACTAAGGGTAAAATGAACATACGTCTGAAGGTAATGGTGATAGATGCAGCTATGCCAAATGAATGCTATAATTACTATTGCAAGGAGTAGAAGCATCAGCATTCCAAACATGTCAACTGAAATGTACAAAAAGAAATATACTTTAAGTTAATGAAAGTTAATTAGTTCTTATATTTTCATCATTTCTCATAGCATGCAGTGTGATTCTTAAATACAAATTCACAGGTCACTATTAAAATGATACAGTAACAAACATCATATATTCCAATAAAACTACCATTAACACAATAATCACTAAGATTTGAAAATAGTCTAGATTGCTAAAAAGAGGTAATATTTAATGTCCTTTATCTCCAAATTGGTGAACAATTAGGCCATTGGCTTATTTTTTCCTTTATTTTATCTCTAACCTCATTCCAGGCAATATCTCAACAGAAAAAAATAGACTCCTCAGGTTGCTATTTCTGTGAGGATACAGTTAGCAGCAGGGGATGGTATGTTGTTTGAGTTTCAGGAGTTCCTTATCAAAGAGATAACCAATGCTTGCTAGGAAAGCAGATTTATAACTAGCACTTGTAAACTTTATCCCCTCTCAGGACTATTTAACTTATCAGCCTGGTGGACCTATAAAATGAAACCCGACAGGCACAACATGGAGTAGGAGACTAGGGTTGCCCATTCAGACTTAAATACATGAAGTGTCACTTGCTTATGTAAGTTCTTTGCTACAAATAATTATGATTTAAATTTATCTGATAGTACCTGGAGAAAACATGGACTTGAGAGCAAAATTCATATTTTTTCACTTCAATTAAAAAAAATAAAAATACTACATTACAGATATAATTTAAAGATTATTTGATGATTGAGATGAGTTCAGGCCTAGGGAGTTATTGCTGGCAATTCTCAGTATTGAACACATTAGCTGAAGAAATATAAGTTACAGTAATGCTACTGGGATCAATATGGCCTCACCTCAGGACTAGCTAATTAGAAACTCCTGGAGTTCCTAAAACAACTGAAGAACACAAACCTCCCTTCCATGGGTTATGGTTATCATACATCAGAGTACTTTAGAGATGAAATTTAAAGTACCTAACAACTGGTATGATAAGGCACCCACCAATCAGAATGAATGTTGACCTAGTTTGAACCAACACTGGCTGGAAACAACCAGTATCAGTACTGAATAGACTTGTTATATTTTCATAAAGCAAATATAATAATTTATCATCCTTCAAATGTAGCAAATTACTAGCATTTAAAAGTCAATTGAAAAAAGTACATACAAATTCAAATAAGGACAACTCACCACGACAGTTTAACCAAAATATAGAAATGAATCGACAGTTGAAATATGGAAAACAAAACTTTTTGCAAGCCCTTTCTTCACTGCACCAAAAACACTGTATTTGAAAGAAAAAAATAAAAGCACTGACCAAGTTATAATAATCACAATCCCAGTAAGCTTCTAGTACTAGTTCAATAACTGTTCAGTATAAAACTGCCATCATCACCATCATCATTATTTTATTATTATTTGTAGTAGATGCTGTTGGTGGTCTGCCCAGACCCCTTTACCAGGCCCGTGCACACAAACCGAGCTGTAATGAGTGTTGACTGCCAATGGCTCAAGCTGCCATTTTTCTTGACATTCTTAACCACCTTGCCTGTGAGGTTACTTCCACCTCTGTCAGTAATTGGCCAGTATATGGGGTTCCAAGCAATAGGCATCCTTGCCTCAAGGCAGGCATAATTCTGCTATGGAACTTTTTGCCCAGGGCTGTCCACAGTTCAGGCCAAATGTAGTGTTTAGCTGAGATCACATCTTTGCTTGGTTCCTGTCCCTTAGTTTCCCTAAATCCCTTACACTTTCATAGAATTTTGCTGAACAGTGGTCACTCAAGAAATCAAATGTACCTGAATCCCTTTCTCAGGCTCTGTGGTTAGAGAACTAAAAACCTAAGACATTATTTCACAAAGCAGTCATACGGACTTCAGTAGATAGGTTTTTATTTGTTTGTTTTTCAATCCCCTCTCTTTTTCTAACACTTTCCTGTCCCCCTTGTCTGCAGCACTCACACTTTCCTCTGGGGATTCCTCTTCTGTTACACGTGGGCCTGGTGCTGCTGTCAACCTGCCTTGCTTTACCCCCTCCCTACTTCTGTTCACTGATAGTCAGAAGAACATGTGGAAATAGGAAAACTGAATTTGAAGACCCTTGCTGAAGTAAGCAAAAGCAAGGTAGAAAGGTGGCAAGCATTGTGGGAGACAAGACTAGAAACTGGAAGAGTAAAAAAAAAAAAAAAAAAAAAAATGAGGACAGAGTGGTGAAAATGGCTGTCACTTCCACAGGGCAGGCACCATTCTAAACCATATATATATATATATATAAACTCACTTGATCCTCATGGCAGCCCTACAAGTTGGGTACTGTTATGTCCACTTTAGAGAGGAGGACAATAAGGCACAGAGCAGTCAACTGACTCACATAAGGTCACACATCTAGCGAATAGGGGAGCTTAGGTTCTAACCTAATCAATTTGGTTCTATGCTGGTAAGCAATCTTATAAGATTGATTCCAGACCCCTCCCAATCACTACTTACTATATATCCTGAAGCCATCAGGATATACATTCCAATGTAAAAAATCACCCCTTAGACACTGTCTGAGAGCAAGAGATATATTATAGCTCAGCTTTTGTTTCATGTTAATTGAGACCAAAGGTCAGATGAAAACAAGTTTAAGATTGAAGCCATTTAGGCTTAATGGGTCCTGTCCTCTTGGACTGTTGCTTAAAGACTGAGCTGCCAAGTCAAGGCCTAGATTCAAGGATTACAGCCCAGAGACTTCTGGCCTTGAAGGGAGGGCCATATTTGACAGTGACCTTGGGTAAATACCATTTTACTTGAGGGTTAGTTGTCTTATTCTGCCAGGAGCATTTTTTAAAATGTAGGAATGCGGAAAATAGAATGTGCACTTCCTGAATGGTCAAAGGGTGAAAATACAGCAGCCTAAGGGAGTTTATCTTTTTACTCTCTGTCTGCCCAGCTTGTGTCACCATCCTCCTTTCTCTGGTAACCACACTTTCTTTCCTTTGCGGACCTATTCCCCAGCTTTATGGATTCTGCAGCTGTCAGTCAGCTGTGCCCCACCACTTTCCTCCTCCTGGAATCATCTGACCCAGGCAGTGACACTAAGAGTAGCCCATCCCTCTGGCCCAGTAACTAGGGCTGGACTGTACATAAGACTCAAATAGAGTCAACCAGAATCTTCTGTGGAATTGAATGCAGACATTGGGAGAAATCTGCTGGGAGGCAGCCTCTTCCCCAGATATATGGAGAACACTAATTTGCCACAGAAGAAAATGAGGAAACACACCGATGGAGACAGAGCTGGGAGGTGAAAAGAGAGAGGAGGTGGAAATAAATGCTTTAAAGTTCAGCTATGCATGAAATTAGGGCCACCCTGGACTTATCAATTTTGTGAGTCAATAAATTCTCTTTTTTATTAAATTAGTTTGAGTTGGGTTCTGTCACTTGCCACAAAAAAAATTTGACTAATTCCTTAACTAAGTCTAAAAAATCTTCAAAGAGCAGAACTTCGCATTACTCAGAGGAACAGTACAATATATTCAGCATCCCTAAATTGGTAACGCATAATTGAAGACAAATTACATGAATTTTTTTCTTGTAGCTAAGGAAGTGACCCACATAAATACAAAGCCATAACAACCTCAGACCCTTAAGAGAGTGCCTTGTAATTTATTTATTGTAAACCTAGTAGTTGTACCTCTTAATCCCAATCACCTGCTTTGCTCTTCTCCCATCTCTCCCCCCTCTGGTAACCACTATTATGTTCTCTGGGAGTCTGTTTCTGTTGTGTTATATTTGTTTGTTTTATTTTTTTAGATTCTACAGATAAGTGAAAACATACTGTATCTGTCTGTCTGACTTATATCACTAAGCAGGTCCAATAAAATCATTGCCCGGGTCCATCCATGTTGTTGCAAAAGGCAAAAAAAGCCCAACTTCATTCTTTGTTATGGCTGAGTAATATTCCATCACACACACACACACACACACACACCCCACATCTTCTTTATCCATCATCTGTTGATGGGCACTAATGTTGCTTCCGTATCTTGGTCATTGTAAATAATGGTGCTATGAACATTGGGATGCATATATCTTTTTTAAATTAGTGTAATCAAAGCAGTGTGATACCAGCACAAAAGCAGGCATAGAGACTAATGGAACAGAATAGAGAGCCAAGAAATAAACCCATGCACCTAGGATCAATTAGTCTATGACACAAAGGGGAAGAATATACAGTGGAGAAAAGACAGTCTCTTAAATAAGTGTTGGTAGTGAATAATGTGGAATATCCATACAATAGAGTATTACTGAGCTATTAAGAGGAATGAAATTTTGGTACATGCTACAACATGGATGAACCTTGAAAATCTTATGCTAAGTAAAAGAAGCCAGTCACAAAAGGCCATATGTTGTATGCTCCTACTTGTATGAACTGTTCAGGATAGGCAAATCTATAAGACAGAAAGTGGATTAGTGGTTGCCAGGACCTGGGGGTGTCTGGACAGAAATGGGAAGTGGCTGCTGGTAGGTATGGAGTTTCTTTGGGGGATGATGAAAGTGTCTGAACACTGACTATGGTGATAGGTGTACTAACATGAATATATTAAAACCCATAGAATTGTACACTTTAAATGGGTGAACTGTATGCATGTAAATTATATGTCAATAAAGCTGTTATTAAAAAAAATGCTGTTGGAAAGACTGGACAGCTACATATAAAATAATGAAATTAGAACATTTCTCACACTGTATAAAACAAAAAAATTCAAAATGGATTTAAGACCTAAAGGTAAGACTTGAAACCATAAAACTCCAAGAAGTAAACATAGGCAATACATTCTTTGACTTTGGTTTTTGCAATACTTTTTTGGATTCATCTCCTCCAGCAAGAGAAACAAAAGCAAAAGTAAACAAACTGTACCTAATCAAACATAAGAACTTTCTCACAGCAAAGGAAACCATCAACAAAACAAAAGGACAACTACCGAATGGGAGAAAATATTTGCAAACAATATGTCAAATAAGGGATTAATATCCCAATATATAAAGAATTCATACAACTCAATATTTAAAAAAAAAACAATTTAAAAATGGACAGAGGACCTGAATAGGCATTTTTCCAAAGAAGACATACAGAAGCCAACAGACACATGAAAAGATGCTCAACATCACAAATCATCATGGAAATGTAAATCAAAACCACAGTGAGATATCACCTCACACCTATCAGAATGGCTATTGTCAAAAAGACAAAAAAATAACAAGTGTTGGCGAGGCATGTGGAGAAAAGGCAAACCTCCTGCACTGTTGGTGGGAATGTAAACTGGTTCAGCCACAATGGAAAACAGAATGAATTTTCCTCAGAAAATTAAAAATAGAACTACCATATGTCCAGCAATTCCACTCTGTGCATTTAACCAAAGTTTGTGTTTTATCTTAATAAGAGGGATTCAACTGAATTATTTTGAGCTAAAGGTGACATGCTGAAAAGTGCTAATGTAATATAATGAAAAAGGCATCAAGAGGGACTGGAGGGATTTGGCGAGTAAGAAGTCTAGGATTGTTCCAGTTGAAAGAAAAGAATGGAAGGATTGATAGGACTTCATGAACTAAAGATAGAGAAAAAGGAAAAGAATGAAACCAAAGATTTCTAAAATTATACAGCTGGGAGAATGCTACCAGAAATAATAAAATAGTAAATAAAATGAGTTTCTTTAGGGAAGGAAAATGATAACTTTAGTTATAGAAAATTTGAGCTTGAGGTGATGAAATACTCCAGGAGGAAATGTCAATCAAGCAATTGTAGCTGTGACCCCAAGGCCTCCAGCCTATTAGATCTAAGGATGTGAATTTTGGATTTCCTCATTTGTAGGTACATAGCCTTTCAGAGTCCATGAAGGTACGTGAGATGGCACCAGGGTACGAACACAGTATAAAAAAATGCATAGGAGTATGAGAAACGATGAGGAAGAGGAGTTGGTAAATGAAAAAGAGAGGTGAGAGAAAAAGTAGGGCAAGTGTAAAATGTAAAGTCAAGATCACCATGGAATGAGCAAGTTTCCAGAATGTGTGACTGATTTGAAAGGTCATTGCATTTGGTTGTGGAGAGTCTTTTTTAACCTCTAAATCCATTCGCTAAGGCTTAAATCAGATAGTGTGGTGAGGAAGCAAAGAATAAGGACTTCAGCTGCTAGAAAGGAATTAACAAGGAGGTTTTGTTTTGTTTTTCCCATTTTGTCTGAACTCAGAAGGGAAGGAGCTAATGTAGAGAAATAGACTGAGTTGGTCACAGAGGGAACAGGGAAATGGGAACCGTTCTGAGTTTGTGAACATGTATGTGTTTTCGAGTATGATGAATGCATGGAGGTAAAGACTAAGGGATTAGCCTGGGAACTGAGAATGGACTTCCTAAGGGGAAAAGAGTGTAAAAGACAAGACACCGAAATGGTTCAGAAGGAAAATAAGGAACTTGAAGCTGACAAATGGCCTTGAACTTCTCAAGGAAAATCAAGCTCCAGAAGGATGAACGTGCTAATAGGAAGTAAGGTGTTGGGAATAGTTGCCTTGCAGAATAATCTGTAAAACCAGTTCTCCACATTTTTTTTTCAGCTGAGAGACTCTTGACAGATGATATTCACATGTTCACTGGCACATTCAGATTTGGATCCATGACCCTGTCCACGTTTCCCTACTCCATGCCTTAATACACACCTCCCCACACACACAATTTTTAGAAACATACATATCAAAGTGGGCATCGCTGTTGGGTGTGAGGATGGCATTTATAAATGCATTTCACGAGCATGTGAGTAATGGTCATTTCCTATGAACTGTGCAATAAAAAAGGTAGGCTGTGGGAGATTAAAAAAATCCCACTGGGCTTGCTGTAACTTTATTCCTTTCTGCCTCAACCAATAATCCATATCAAGATGCAATGAATGGGAAGGTGTGATTATAAAGAAAACCTAGAATTTACTCTGGTTTTCTTTAAGTCAATTGTAAAACTCAGTCTTCTAATTGTCATTAGCAAAACAAATTACTTATGACAAATTTCATCTTTGTGATATCATGATTGAAAACTATCATTCCAAGAATTCAACAATGATATGTACATGGTTCTGAATAGAATTAAAAGCCCAGATGAAGGTTAGTGCTAAGTTTCTTAGATAGAATGGTCTTTGAAATTTTATTTCTAATGGGAGAGAAGATATCAACAAAATGTAATATTTTTCATATGCTGTGTTTATGAGTTGTGTGTTGGGGATAGTACTATAAAAGAGTAGCTTTTTACTTGTCTTTCATAAGAATGTTATGTTTGGATTTTCATAAGAATGTTATGTTTGGAAGGGTGTGGCCATGGAATTCACTTCTTAATGCACAGGGTTGAGGAAGTCAGGACATTGTGACACTGAGTGTGTCTGGGCCATTGCCAATATGGAAGGGAGTCAGCGGGAACTGGGTGAAGAAGTCCATGAGCCCAGGGCCTCATTAAAGTGGAAGCGTAGCCTGGAGAAAGATAAGGCACATAGGGTGGTACATCCAGATCACTATAACAGATAGCAGTCACTAGAGTGCACCCTTTCTAATGACTGATTTTGTGTCTTTATGTCTTTAGTGTTGTCAGTTCTCCAATACTGGTTAGAGTAGAATGGTTTTGTGAGGGTTGCCACAAAGCTCTCCATGGAGCAAGTAATACTATTTCCCTCGTTACTTATGGCATTTCTGATTTTTCCCAAATCTGAAGCAAAGAACAATGATGTCAGAGGTCTAATCATCAGAGAAGGGGACCTTAGCACCACTGGGGTTAAGGAATAGTGTGTCATCCATTCTAGTCTTCAGGAAACAAAGTGGCAAGGAAATTTTCACTGCATCTCAAATGGATTATCTTCTTCTTGACTTACAAAAAATTCTTCCTGAAGTCAGGATAATTTTTTTCAAACAAAAAAATTGTTTTTGAAGTATAAGTTTCTATAAGGAAGCACATGTTTGCACTAAATTATTTCCTTTGTTTCTAGATTCTCAAAGAATATTTTGAAATGCAGAAATACATTTAATAACTGCTATTAGTCATTCCTATTATTTAAAAATTGTGTGAAACAAAGTTTAGCATGTCTTTTTAGACTACAACTATACATTGTGTGACATTATAACATTCCCAAAGTAATTTTCTCATATAAAAGTTAACTTACATTTTTATTTTCTGTGCACGATTCACAATTTATCTTCACAGAACATCCTACAAAAAATTACATACAAAAGTGTAAAAATAAAGCCTATTTATTGCTCAGTTTTATATAAAAATGCATTTCATTAAGTCACTCCTGCTTCATGGCATATGTAACCATATGCTATACCCCTAGAGTTTTCCTTCATTATTTTCATATTTCTAGATACTTTCTCATTGGTACCATTTAAATCTTAACTCCTTCTTCTCTCTTGTTACTTGGAAAAAATATGAAATAGCATCATCTAACTTTGACTAGTCAAGTAAATTCTGACCAATAACTTCCAAAACACAATAAGGAAAAACAATTGGCAATGTAACTGTATATTTAAAACATCATACTTTAAAAACCTCTTTTAGTAACCCCTTTGTTATCCAGCATGGTTTTGCCAAGATAGTCTGGGTTAACTACTTCTTTAAACATTTAAAAAAATAAATAAATTTTCTACCTTGTTTTGCCACAAAGCTTTAAAAACTTCCTCCAAATGAGGATTTTCATCATTCTTGTTTTGTGAAAAAACAAGCAATATAATTTATATTTGAAAGTTCTAGAATAAAAAATATGAGTTTGGAAAAAACATTTTGAGGGCTCTTTTTATTACTTCATCATCTCTGTAAAGTAAGTAGGATCTGGAATTAATACCCTAGTGGTCTTGTAATACAATAACAATAAAGTTACTATTATTTTGGGAACAGGGTTCACAGATCTAGTAGAAGCATCAGATTTTTCTATTTAATTTCAAATTGTTTGACTGGATACAGATCTGATTTGGCTGGGGAAAAACAATCGTTTTTCAATCTAAGTCCTATTCACTATTACTTCCTCCTACCCAAAAGTATACTTGAAGCCCCCAAGGGACAGTTGAATGGAGGAAAACGCGAGGTAAAAGGGAAAGATTCTACTGCTTCCATTATGTTGGGAATTATCTGGCTTCAGGATTACTTTAGGAGGCAGGACCAGGGAAACAAAAGTCACATGACTTGTCCACCATTCTCCAAATTCTACTTGTTTCTCACAGGTTTTTTTTTTTTGTTTTGTCAGCTGAAGTTTTTATTTTGGAATAATTTTAGATTTACAGAACAATTGCAAAGATTATACAGGGAGTTCCTCAATACTCCTCACCTGGCTTTCCCATCACTAACATCTCAGATTACCATGGTACCTTTATCAAAACTGAGAAACCAACACTGGTATGTTACTTTTAAGTAAACTCCAGATTTTAGTAAGATTTCATCAGTTTTTACACTAATGTTCTTTCTCTGGTACAAGATCTAGGATATCGCATTGCATTTAGTCATTGTGTCTCCTCTGATCAATGACTGTTTTTCACGACCTTGACAGTTTTGAGGGGTACTGGTCAAATATTTTGTAGATTATCCTTCAGTTTGGGTTTGTCAGATGGTTTCCTAATGATTAGACTGGAGATATGAGTTTGGGGGAAGAATTCTGCAGAGTGAAGTTCCCTCCACATCACATATACATCATTTATACTCATTAGAGAAAGTTAAAGACACAGGGCTGCTGCTAGGGCTAGCTGAAGACAGGACATCTTTGCGTCAACTTACATATTTGAAAGGACTAATTAGAAAAATGCACACTCTTTCTGAGCAGTCACAGCCAGAAACCTGGTTTAGCAGAACATAAACTGGCTTTCAATCTTTGGTTATACAGAGTCCTTATTAAGCAATTTATAAACAAAAGTGCTTATCTATAAACAATTATAGCCAATCTTCACATTCCTGAAAGGTGGTTATTATATCCCCACTGTAGTGATGAAGAAAGTGACCTAAGAAAATTCAAACAACACATTCAGGTTCCCTTGCTAATAATAACAGAATTTGGATTTGAGTCCAAGATACTTACTGTTTTGACCACTAGCACCTCTCCCGTCTCCTGGGAAGTATACCCCACCTTTCCTTTGCAGAACTGTTCCCTCCTCAGCGCTAGACACATGGTACAACTGGTAACTGCCCTCTCCTACACGAACTCCCTGGTCCCAGCCAGGTATCTAAGGCTACACACCTGAATCGAACTGGACTAATCCCAGATTATACTCATTGATACAGGAAGAAGGACTCTGACCAAGTCAGGTCAATCAGAATCCTCCTCCCACGATTTACAAAGTGGAACTTGAGTGGGAGTTTAAATTTTCCAAAATTTAAACAGAATTTTTGTCTTTATGTAGTTATAAAAATGATGCATATTCAATATAAGAAATCAGTATCTATAAAAAATAAAAATCAAGAAATAGACTCATAGACATAGAATACAAACTTGTGATTGCCAAGGCGGTGAAGGGTGGGAAGGGATAGAAGGGATTTCAAAATTGTAGAATAGATAAACAAGATTACACTGTATATAGCACAGGGAAATATACACAAGATTTTATGGTAGCTCACAGAGAAAAAAATGTCTCAATGAATATATATATGTTCATGTATGACTGAAAAATTGTGCTCTACACTGGAATTTGACACAACATTGTAAAATGATTATAAATAAAAAAAAATTTTTTAATAATAAATAAGTAAATAAAAATCAGCTGAAATTCCACCATCCAGAGAAACTGAGGCTTCGTCTTACTTTAAACAAATTATTTCCATGATCTAAATTGGATTTTGCCATCATTCCAGATGACTTCCAACCATGAAATTTTAAATTCCAATATTCTAGTCTCACTAGAATCTTCTTTCTTTTCCCCTCTTGTTTGCATCTTGACATGACTCAGAACTTCATTTTCCTTGAACTTTCCATTGTTTTCCAAATCTGTTTGCCCTTGGTGGCCTCATTCCTTCTCTTTAGCCTGAACTTCATGTAGTGAATGACCTGATCTGGTTCCATCTCAGAGATTTAGATTAAGCGTTTGTATAACTAACCAGCAATCTTTCTTATAGTCTTTCTTGCCCTTACTGAAGAACCAGTGAGGGCCAGATGATCTATGTGACCCTGTGCTATATGAAGCAATAGGTTTTTTACCTCCTCTCACACCAATTCGTGAAAAGGTACTAGCTATTTCCACAACATTCTCAGGACCAGATTCTTTCCTTACTCTCTAAAGGCTTGATTTTTTGTCTATTCGTTTTCTATCTCTTCATATCCTTCCACCTGATACATTTTCATAATTTCTATGGCATCATACTCTCTGAGTTCTCTTGGAACATCTCTGGCCATTCTTTTTGAGTTTCCTAACTGGTTCCACTTCCTCTATCAAAGTTTAAAATATTGTTATTCCATAAAGTTCCATCCTTGGTCCTCTTCTCTTCTCCCATGAGGGATCACAGTTTCAAATGCCTAGAGATGCCAGGCATCAACATATATTATACCAGATATCAAAACAATATCTTTCTTTTTCATTGGCATTGCAAAAATTAATAAATTAATAAATTTAAAAATAGAACTGAATCAGACAGATTCTAAAGTCTACGCGGAAGGGAAATTTCTTGGTGAACAGCTAAGAAAAAAATGGGGGAGATGGGTAATAAGATTTTACATATTACTATTTTATATACTATATTCTTATATTTTATTTATTTGATCTGTTGATTACTGATATAGGCATGTAAAGTGAGCCTTAAGTGTTTTTAAATTTTTTACGATGCTCTTTCTATTTCTATCAGCTTTGGTTGCATCTATTTCAAAACTATGTTGTTAGGTGAATAAAGGTTCTTAATATGTCATCTTCATGTATTATGCTATATGTCAGTATGGAATATCATTTATTCTTCTACTTCAAGTTTTTTTTGATTTGGATTTTATTTTCTCTAGTGTTAATATTGCTACACTTGCTCTCTTTTTCAGTAGCATTTCCAAGGTATATCATAGTCCACCAATTTATTTTTTGTTCCTTTATTTCCTCTAGTCACACCCTGAAGTCACACCTGTTTCTATTTCTATGTGAGCTGTTACTTTAAAATTTTTGAGAGATATATTTTATATGCCTCTTTGTATCACTGCTTAATCAGGGTCTACATTCTCTACCTATATGAGGATCCTAATATGCTTTTACTTTCTTCCTTTTCTTTCCCATACCATTTCGCAGGCAGAAATCATCTGGAATTTTTATTATTAAATAGTTATCAATTATTATTAGATTGCTAATGTATTTAAATTGCTGTTGACTTACAATCAATCATTTATCATTAACTCTAAGTTTTACTGGTTTCTTTTCTTACTGCTCTTTCTTGAATCCCACATTTCCCTAGTTTACTTTCACTTCGCTGAATAATATCCATGAGTACCCTTTTCAGAGGGTCTGTGAGCAACAGCAATCACTCTGAGTAAATATAACACAAGGCATTTAGTACTGGGAATCAGGTATGCAGATGATGGAAGAGACGGAGAAACCTACCAGGGGAAAGACAAGAAACTCCACCTCCTCTCAGAAACCAGCGTCCACTAGGCTAGAGGACAGAGAAAGGAGGCAACTACCAGAGCCCAATAAAATAGGTATACTTAGAGTGTGCATGTCAAATATTCTTGGTGTGTTCACCACTGGGAGAAATAAAGAAATGGGAACTTACAGAAGTAAAGAGAAAACCTATAAGCTTTCCCCCATATTCAAATTATTTAGCCCTCAATTCATTTCCTTGAAGAAATTTGAATTTGAGACATGTTTCACTGAATCAGTTTGTCATTTGGTGGTTCTCTAGCTCAGCACTTGTGGGGAGATTTTCATCTGTTCCTTGAGTTATGTTTTCTTCTAAGGTAGATTATCTGTCTACATGTGATCATATACTCCTTAATTTCACTATTTATTTGGTTGGCTCTGCAGTGTTTGTATAGTTATATATCATCTATTTTCATCTTACTAATGTTTGGATAGCTCTGTTCAGAACTTTTATTTGTGTTGACATAGCATAGGTGACATCTTGACCACTTTATCATTGTCCGTGAGAATTTTTTTCAGATAAACTACACTTTCACTATATTTTATGTTCTATTCAGTTGGTTGTTCTCAGCATTTGACAAATGGAGAGAACTTGGGTGAGTCTATAACAGACTTTGTTAGAATATCTGGGCTTTACACTCTCTTCAGATTTTCTGCCATTTCCCACTGCCAAGGTTCACTCTAGCTAATTGGAGATGTATCCCACTTCCACAATAAGGGAATTTATGGACTGTAAATCTGCCCCTAAATCCAGTTTGTAGCCCAGGAACCTGTGTTTCCATCAGTGAGACCCACTGTTCAGTTTCTCTCTTTCTCTTATTTCTCCTCTGTAACCATTTCTCTGTTGATCTTCAGAACAGGGTGAAGAACAGGACACTCACTCACTTTGCATCTCTCCAGACCTGGGAGTATTAATGAAAATTCTTGGAATTTAGTGACTCACTAGTTACTTCGAAGTGGTAATGGTGGCACCTGGAGCACTGCCATGCTGTGCTATTCTATTCTGATCCAGAATCTTCTATTTCTTTCCTTGGTTGCCACTTACTTCTTAGGTTATACCCCTTTGTTGTCTGGTTGCTCCTGGTAAAAGAATTTCTCTACATTTTAGTATTTTTAAAAATTCATTCATTAGATATTGGAAAAGAATATTCTTAACCCAAAGTTCCAAGAGTAAACTATAACTTCTTGGGATATTACTTATTAAGCTCTCAAACATAAATAAACATCAGACTAAAAGTCCTGAGGATCAAAGCAACCTGCTTTGCAGGAGATCTCATTTGATGTGGAATTGTTCACAAAGTCCTGTGGGTTGCCTGTGGGAAAGGTCTATCACTCAGAACCCAGGCAGGAATGTAGGTGGAGATGTCGGTGAAAGGCCTTTCTCAGTCCTGGAAGTAAATAAATTATAATGCCTAAGAAACTATATCCTTATAAAATGGGAAGGTAGAATGGAAGCACAAAGGGGAAATTACCCCAGGCTAGGAAGCAAACACTCAGGGCCCAGGACAGGCTGAGCAGGCTTTCCCTCCCAAAGGGAAGCTGTTTCCTCAGAAACACTGACCTGGGTTGGTCAGCTCCGGAATCAGCTACCTAGAATCAGAAACTTTAGTCTTTAGAAGACAGGACTATATTATCTATGATTCTTGATTTGTTTTTGTTTACTCCCTTTTTAGTCTTCCTCTGCATTTAAACAAGTTCTTTTGAAAAACTCCAGTATGACTCAAAGGGAAAGATTTGTTTCTATGTTTGGTTTATGTTTTTAGGCACTTTTTGTGGGGAGAACAGGACTGGGTTGGTACCAGAACACTGTTCCTCTTGAAGTATGGGGATGATTGAGAGGTTAAGAGAGAGAGAAATGCATGGGAAAGATGAAACCATAGGAAACAAGCCTCTTGTTTTTTTGATTTTTTGATTCAGCCTCTCCCGACCCCCACCCTCTCAAAGGAGAGTCTCATTTTAGTGCAAAGCTGAGATCTTTGGGTTTGGTTTTAGGAAGGAAGACTTATTTTGCTTACAGATACTAACATTCTTTTAGACTCTGGAAACCAGACAGCAGTAATTATTCTGTCTTATAGTCTTCATAAAAATGACAAACTTAGCTTTACAGGGCATGTTCCAAGTAATTCAAATCCTGTCCTTAATCTAGCTATACGATTCCAACTTAAGATATTTAAAAACCTTATTTCCAGGTTCATGAATTTAATTCAGTATGATTTTTAACAAGTATGATTTGTTTCCAAATTTCTTCTGCTGGGGAGGGGAACCAAGGGAAATCTCCAAATCAAAGTAATCATTTCTTAATATAAGACCCAAATTAAGCAATTTATTAACTAAGACCTTAAAACACTAAGAAAGACTAGCTATGGCCATTGAATTAGGTCTGATTAGAACAAAACCCAAAACCTTATTCACAGCACAAAGCTTTTGTGTTAGAGGTCATGCAAAAAGTGAGGGTGGGGTGGGGGGTGGGGAACATGTTTTCCACACAAAACTGTTTCAATCCACTTTTCACATTTCAGATAAAGCAAATTAATTCGACTACAGCTTAACTGGATTTCACCAAAAACGTTAAGAACCTTTGAAAATGTCTTCCCACCAACACCAAAAGGCAATTTTAGAGATGAACGTCTCAGCCAGCGAGCGTGGCACAACCAGCAGGAAATACCGTTCAGGGGCGTGTGTGGGGCAGGCACCAGCCTCTAGGCTCAGGATGGCTCACCGCTATCCTCATATTTTGGTCCGTGGTTGTTCTCGTGTCTGGAGATTTGGGAAAAACTATTCTCTGAGAAGCTGATAAGCAGCTGGATGAGAAAGGGGGAGAGGAAAACTGGTAGGAGGATCTGGCTCCACGACCGCGGCCAGCACATGGTTCCTCCCACCTGGGCTCCACCAGTCCCCGGCCCGTGGGACCTCGGTGAGGACCAAGGGCCAGGTTGGACCGGTGGACCCGCTCAGGTACTGTGACCTGTCCTAGTCCCAGCCCCTTACGAGGCAGCCTCTTCGGAGCCCTGGACCCCAGCATAATTCGCAGAATTTTAGTACCCCTAACGTTCCAGCCAGAACGCGGAATGTTAGTAATGCAACCCTGGTACGTGCTGGCCCCGCTTCTTGGGGTCCTGACCCCCGTCTGGACTGGATGGAGGTCTTTTCCCCTCTAAAGCGCACAGCTGTTCCTTGCAGGCATTGCTTTTGAAGAAAGGCCTGGATTCTAATTTCCACCCCTCAACAGCTGTAATGCAGTTCAGCTTCCTGTGCTACTTTTCTCAGATGTAAAGGAACCTACTATCCTCATCACCCCATGGGGGTTATTATACCATTAATAAGTGGTGAGGTCCTGAAACTCAGCTGTCAATCTTTGACAACCAATGGGGACTTGACCTATAGGGAGGTATGGAGATGGTTAACAGAGCAGAGCATCATTAGGGGCAAAATAGAGGGGTAGCCAGCAAGGGTGCTGCTTAACATCCACAATCAGAAAGGGACAAGAATGTAAAAGCAAGCAGCTGAGAGCAATGGCCCTAACAAAAAGTCATAATTCCTTGCTCAGTTCCCAAATTTGAGCCAGTTTTTAGATCCAGAACCCATTGACTCAAGAAGTGTCCATGTTCTAGAAAGGACTCCACAGCACTGCATTAAAAATATGCTGTAATGATTTTCCCAGTCCTTCCCCGAAGGGACTTCAACCATCTCCTAGAGTGACTGCACACTGGGAAAAGAATATCTGGCATTTCGAGGACTTTTGGACATAGAGCTCAAGTTGGCATTGATTCACAGAGACCCAAATCGTCACCTTGTCTAATCCTGTCTTGGCATCTGCTTCTCAGAGGACTCCGCCTCATAAGGGAACAAACAGCCAGCTTTAGAATAGGGTCATTACAGAAGAAGAAACAGATTCCTGCTGATCCATCTGGACACTGGATCAGATAGTTCCTGGAGTCAAATTGTTCTATGGTCTAGTCTATAATACCTCTTTTGCTTAAGCCAGTTTGAGGTACATTTTCTGTCTCTTGAGCATTCTTCAACAGCAATATATCAAGATTCCTTATAGGAAGGAAAAATGGGGATAACAGATTTGTGATACTTGTTGTTAAACAAGGTCCTGTGCTCTCCTGGGAGTTTATCTGAGTATCTGCAATGAGGAAGGGGAATATGTAAGTCTACAAATCCTATGTATAAACCCCTTTTTGTTCATAAATCAAGCTTGCCCTCTTGCTCTTTCTATCTGCATACACATTTCCATATATGTATGTGGAAATACACAAAAGAAATGAAAATTATCTATCCAAATAAAAGATAAAGGGAAAGTTTTTTTTTTTTAAATGTTGTCTCAAATTAAGAACAGACTATTGTTATTATTGCCTGTTATAAGAGACTCTTAGTTTCCAGAGCAGAACAGTGGAGGAGGTCAGAATACCTTCTCCCTCAGAGCATCATTCTGCTGTGCCTACTCATGTCTCCTCTGGCCCAGAGGTGTACCTTGCCAGCTCTGAGTCCCTGAATCTGTTCAGATAATAGCAACATCCTACTTCAGGCAGAGGGTTGAGAAAATGATATTACCACCCATGATGCCTGAAACCCTCGGACTGACCTCAGTCTCTTGGTACTTCAAGAGTTAGGTTTCACTGCCTCATCATAAGTATCATCTTGCCCAGCGAGGTAGCCTTAACTCTGGCTGACTTGGAAATAGCTGTATACACTCTAATGTAACAATTGCCATGTATTCATCATCATCCCAAACCACTCAGAGTTGATGACCCTGTTTACTACTTCGCAGAGAAAATGGAACCATCAGAAGGAGATTTACCTAGACTCCACCTTCACACTTAACCCCAGCACTCACATTCTCTGCCTTCTTGCCTGTAACTATAGAGGAATTATTCATGCTCCTATTCAAAGCCAAACCTGCCCCAAGGGCAACAGATCTGACCTCCAAGTCTCTTCAACAGCATTGCTCCAGCAACTCTCCCCTCCCCTACTCCTCTATCCACAATGTTCTTCTGCAGTTTTTGTTTTTCAGTCTGTTGGATCATTCTCAGTAGTATATCAACATGCTGTTATTGACCCTGTCTTTAAAAACTACATACAAGCTTTGTCCTAACCCCACGTTCTTAACTAGCTATCAGCTCATTGTTCCCCTTGGCAGAAAATTTCTCAGGAGTAGTCAGTACTCATTGACTTCAATTATCAACCAGTTGTCTCTCAAACTCTCTCTAATCAGACTTCCCAGCCACCACTCCACCAGTCTCTGTCAAGGATACTAATGATCTCCATGTGCTAAATCCAATAATCAAATCTCAGCCTTTATTTTCCTTGACTTACTACCAACATTTGCTACTGTTGATCACACCATCTTCCTTGATACCCTTTGTCACTTGGCTTCCAGGTAACCATCCTCTCTTGAGGATGCTGTTCCTGCTTAGTCTTTTTCTTTTAAGATGCTACTTTTCTCCAATACCTGTTAATATTGGAGTGGTCCAGACTGAATCCTTGGTTTTCTTTTCTAAGTACATTTATTCTCTTGATAATCTTATCCAGAGATGTGGCTTTAACTATCATCTATGTGCTGTTGGCTCCTAAGTTTCTATCTCCATCTTGCTTCTCTCCTAAACTCTTGGCAAGTATATCAAAATGCCTGTTCAACATCTTCAAACAAAGGCAAACAAACATATTATCTCTATATATTCAGAACTTAAGATCTTTCATCCATTTTCTTATCTTTCTAGTTTTTCAGTCCCCAAATCTTAGAGTGATTCTTGACTCCTTTTATCCTCTGAGACGCCACACTCAATTCATTAGCAAATCACCTCTACCTCCAAGTTAACAAATTTTGACCTCCTCTTCTGTTACTCTATGCTCTCATGCTTGCCCTGTCTTACTCTCACAGCCTTGTTAACACAGCAGCTAGTGACTCTGTGACAATGAAAGTCAGACCAAGTAGCACCTCTATTTGGAAACTTCCATCTCACTCAGAATAATACCCAAGCTCCTTAGAAAAAGCTGACACCTATGTGATCTGACACTTCCTACCTTGCCTCTCTGGCATCATCCACTATTAGTTTGCTGTTTCTCAAATATACCAGGCATGTTGACACCTCAGAGACTTTGCAGAGGCTGTTTCCTCTTCCTAGAGCATGCTTCCTTCAGACAGCCCCTTGGTTACTCCTTCAGGTCTTTGCTTAAATGGCATCTTCTCAATTAGACATAACGTGAGCCATCTCAGAGAGTATTTGCCCCCTCATATTAGCACTCCCAATCCCCTTAGCATATCTATTGATCCCAGGCATTGTATTACCTTCTAAAATACTGTAAATTTTACTTGTTATGTTATTGCTTTTTCCCTTTCTCTCATCCACTAGAATATAAGCTCCACAGAGTAGGGATTTTTGTGTCTTTTGCTTACTGATATAATTCAAGCATTAGTACAGTGCCTAGCACATTTAGGTGCTCAATCATTTTTTTTAAATTGAATCTATACCCCCAAAACATTCATTACCTTAGTTCTGGTCTTGTACTCCATTTTTTTCCAGAAATCTCTACTGGAATGTCCTTCAGATGCCTCAAACTCAGTCTCAGTCTTCCCCATCCAATTTGTTCTTCCTCCTGTTTTTCTAATTTGATTCATATCACCAATATCCAACCAGTCACCTAAGAGAGAAGCCTCAGAGTCATTCCTCATTTTAAGTTTTAGAAAAAAATTCCTAGCCCTCTCCTAATGCTAACAATCATTTGCTATTAATTATGGTCATCTAGCCACACACACAAACATGTTTTTCATTGCTTCAGTTACTTGTCTGAGTCTCTCACAGATCACTGTCCACTAGTTAGTGAAATAAGTCTGTTTGGGCTGCCTTAACTAAGTACCAGACTGGTAGCTTAAATAGCAGAACTTTATTTCTCACAGTTCTAGAGCTGGAAGTCCAAGGTCAAGGTGCCAGGAGGGTTGGTTTCCTCTATGGCTTGTAGATAGCCACCTTCCCACCATGTCCTCATGTGGCCTTTCCTCTGTGTGTGCACACTCTTGGTGTCTCCTCCTCTTCCCATAAGGACACCAGTCCTGTTGGATTAGGGCCCCACTCTTACCACCTCATTTAACCTAAATTACCCCCTCAAAGGTCCTTTCTCCAAACACAGTCACATTGGAAGTTAGGGCTACAACACATAAATTTGGGATTGGGGGGCACATTCAGTCCCTAACAGTCAGGCACAGTACTTTTTCCTCATCATGAGATTCACTCTTTGTCCTTCAGAATTATTCCTATCAAAAAAAAATTCATTCCTTGTGCACATGAAAATTTTTTGTTGTTTTCTCCCTGCTTTGCTTTTTTTCCAGATTATCTTTATTTTTGCCTTTATCAAAAGCAAATGTGTGCCTATTAAAATAGGTTTCTTCAATACTTTCACCGGTCTTGTGTTTATCACGTGGAGAGAGTTAACATTTGTAAAACATTTTAAAAATAGAAAAAAAAACCCCAGTTCTTTTAGGTTTTGATCACCAACTTCAATGTGTGTGTCAGTGAGCAATGGGGGTTGTTATTGGGAGAGGGGAGAATTCCCCACACAGCAACAAATAATACTCTGGACAAAGCTGAGTGTCCTACAATTCAACTCAATTCTGACATTGTCTACATGAAGATAGCATTAGATTCTACAAGTTACGGATTTAGTCCTACAAGACTGCACTCCCCCCAACACACTTCAGACACCAGTGGAAAGTCCACCTTACCTTCTGTGCTTCTGACCAACGGGCTATAAATTAGGGGTTCACACAACCTCCTCCTCAGGTTCAATTAATTTGCTAGAGTGGCTCACAGAACTCGGAGAAACATTTCACTTTCAAGATCACCAGTTTATTACAAAAGAAGGTAACTCAGGAGCAGCTGGAAAGAAGAGATGCTTAGGGAAAGGGCAAGGAGCTTCCATGTGCTCTCCAGGTACACTACTCTCCCCACATTTCCTCATGTTCACCAACTGGGAAGCTCTTCAAACCCAGTCCTATTGGGTTTTTATGGAGATAATAATGAATTACATAGGCGTGCTTGATCAAATCACTGTCCACTGGCAACTGATTTAACCTCCTGCCTCTCACTTAGGAAATTACAAAAGTTTTATATATTTATTTATTGAAGCATAGTTGATTTATAATATTATATTAGTTTAAAGTGTACAGCATAGTAATTCAGTATTTTTATAGATTATATTCCATTAAAGGTAGTACAAAATAATGGCTATAGGAAATTCCAGAGGTTTTAGGAGCTCTGTGCCAGAAATGGGATGAAGACCAAATATATATTTCTTACTGTAAATCACAATATCACAGTAGCCAGCAGACTCAAGAACAATACACAGCCCTAACTGACTGACAGGACTATTAATGCCATCTATTGGTGACAACAGAAATGACATGTTTTTATTCTGGATAATAGCTTTGCTCAGATCTATCAAAATGTGTATGTTGAACATTTGAAGGTAAAGGAACCTCTGTATTATCTTTCTTGACCTGTATTTCTGTGTCAGTCAAATGCCCAGGAGGGCTAATTGAAGATAATTCAGTGAAGGAATAACAAAAACAAATAAAGGATGGTGGACATTCTGGGACATCAAAGGGAAACTATTACCAGCCCTGGAGCTGAAGGGGCAAAGTGGGAACAGAGAGGCTGAAATCCAGAGAGAACTGCGGAGGGGTTTCCTGACAGGAGCTGTGGCCATAACGTAGAGGAAATATAGTTTGGCTGAGTGAGTAGGGGAAATAAATACCCTGGTCTCTCTTTTCTCCTTCTAGCCTCTCAAAGCTGGAGGGGCAAAGAAACGCAGCTAATGCAATCTGTAGAGGTCAGGGCAGGGCAGAGAAAGGCAGAGAATGGATTTGGAGGGTTAACTGGTGAATAACCAGCATACCTTTCCTTCACAAAATAAATAGCCCTGTCCTCCAATACACATTTACACACAAATATGTATTTGTATATTAAACCACCTGGAATTATGAATACTCATTTTATGTGTTTGGCTCCTTATACTAAACCAAGTTTGAGTTCTTACATGTCTCATTCATGGTGTTAAGTATTCCAGCACCCATTATAGGAGGAACTCATAAATAAATATTTAGTGAATAAATGAGTGAATATTCATTATCTGTCCCCATGGCTTAAAATTTTGCCTGAGGAAAAAAGGACAAATGTACCCTATTTTATGTTATGTCTTAATCCCAGTGAATTCTGTCTGGCTCCTAGGTACAATAAAGACATCAATAAAGCAAACAGGATAATTTTTCCTGATTGCCAGCTGTAAGTGTATGTGAGAAACAAAATCAAACAGCAGATTCTAAGAGAGTTTCCACTGCAATTTGGCTTTTAAAAATTAAATTTGCAATATTAAAAAAAATAAGACTAACTCACTTGTCTTTGCTTTTGGCTTTCAAAGTCTACACTTTTAATGGAAGTGAATTGAATTATCTTCAAAAGAAGCACTCAAGTCTACATTTGAAGCATTCAAATGTAGTCTAACAGCTGAACTTTAATAACTAAACAGACTGTTGAAGGCAAGCAGATGAAACGTCCCCAGGATACTACAGCTTAATTAGTAAGTACTGTTAAAGCCAAGGTCCATGCCTCTTTCCCCCAAACACACAGAGAAATTACATTTATGGTGACTGATATTTTTTTGTTCTGGCCATAGTACCTGTCAGCCTCTAGCTGTAGAAGTTGTCTGATATGACATTTGAGACAAACATGCAAGTGTACTCATCACTAATTACTATAGTTGGCATAATGACCAGGTTGCATCAATTTTTCAATACTGCAGTAATAGAGCAGATAGTTCTCCAAATGTCACATTCTTTTTATATGCCCAGCTGGGGGAAAGAGAGCATGGTGGGGAGTGTTTTCTTGGTACTCTGTTGTTAGAAAATAGAAAAAGGAATGTTTATAATCTATTAGACATTTTTGAGGTCACATGTAACATGAAAAGGATGTTTCAATGGAAAATGTACATTATGGTTGGTCATTGTTGTTAAGCGCATTGTTCAGCAAATGTTCCGCTATATTGAGTTTCAGGCATGAGTTGAATTATGTTATGGTGAAATTTGTGATTAAGGTGAGCTAACTCAAAATGACAAGCCAAGGGCTTTTAAAACCCACATTTCAATGAAATCTGGCAGCACAAGAACAGCTGCTTTAAGTCTGCTTCTCTAATATTTCAAAGGAAGAATAGCAATGGATTTCTGATACCATATGTGCCAACTGCAGAAATTCAAGAACAGCCTGAGAGACCCTGGGTGAAAGGTCACACTCTGCTTTATACAGATGGCACGTTCAATTATTAAAGAGCAATTTTAATCATTTAATCATTTCAGGCTCTGAAATGAAAGGTCTTCTCGGATATCTCAAAGCTTGCTGCAACCTAAACTCTGCTGTCAAACTTCTATGGAGCCAGTAAGTAGCACATGTGATTTCATATCCTAACTTCATTTACATTCTCATGTGAGTTGAATTTATTTTGCAGACTCTAATAGGCATGTCTTGAAAAAAAAAACTGAAGGTCATGTCTTTGGCAGAGAATTTACCTACCCATAGCAAGAAAATTAAATCTAAATCTTTGCTTCAGACTTAAATCTGGCTCAAATTCCTCAGGAAGATGAGTGAATGGCTCCTACTTTCAGCAGAATTATTTACAGTTCTGCTGGAAATTTTTGCATCTAGCCTCAAGAAATTTTTCAGAAAAGTCTCCTTAGCTTCTGTTCATTAAGAAGAATAAACAACCCCAGCAAAGTGTCTGGTGTGCACCATTCAGTAATTGTTAGGCCCTCCTCTCATCCTCTCATCCAACGCATGCATGCACACATTCACACGCATACACTGGAATTCAAGGTTATGTGATTTGTCAAGAACCACAGAATAAAATCAAGGATAATTCCACCAATCTATAAAGGCAAAGTCAAATGCAAATCTTAGAATTAGTATGTCCACTACATTAGGAAAATGATACTATTACTGAGCCAATAATGATAGCAAAAATTTATTGATAACTTTATTATGGGTAAGGCACTGTTCTAAGCTGTTTACTTGTTAATATTCATAACAGTTTGATGGAAAGGTGTTATAATTGTCTCTATTTTACATATGAGGAAACAGGCAGAGAGGTTAAGATACCTACAAGGTCATATAGCTGGTAAGTGGTGGAGCCAGGATGCCAAACCAGGTCACTGAAATTTCAAAACCCATGATTGTGTCAATACTCTCTAGCTAAAGACCACCAGGAACATACCTCTAGTTGAACAAGTTGCTTTTATTTCTTATTACAGAGAGGGAGAATGCACAGCATGGGGAAACATAGAGTATCTCAGTGAGAGGGTGTTTGAAAGAACTTATTAAAGGATTTGGTCTTAGGTGACTTGGGGACGGGCTTAAGGAAGCAGGATGTTTCTCTGGAATGGATGCTATCAGGAAATAGGGGTAATTCTGTGATTGGGTGTCTTAATAAATATTATGTAGAAGGAGGGAAGATTGACAGTTATAAGTGGTAAAGCAGCAACAGTCAGTCATATTAGCCAAGATAGGAGCATAGAGGGTCACCCAGAAAGTAGATAGAAGAGTCTGGATTAGAAATCAGGCAGTCCATTCTCCACATTTACCTACTCTACAGGGAAAGACAACAGGAGCATCAGCAGAAGCAAAATGAGGATAATGGAAGAGAAGTTTTAGGAAGATCCTTGGCTATGGTGTCAAGCCAAGGTATCAAAGTGGAAGACTGGCACCAGAGAAGTCTCCTGGGGGAGCTACTGCCCTAAAAAAAAAAAGTCTGAAGTTTTACTTGTTTTGTTTTTTAAACTCCATTCAGGGGAACTTTTTGCTTTCCTGGAAACCTTCAGGTCAATCTACCAATAAGTACCCACTGAACAGACTCTTCTCAGTTTTGGAAGGCTCAGCCCCATTATTCACATGTGTGATAAGGCTACTTTCTCCAGGACTAAGGTCCCTGCTGACAGCCTGGTGTCCCCAGTGGACTTGATGGAGCCTCTGCTCCCAGCATCCTCAAGCCCATTTTCCAGAGGAGTCATCTGCTTCTAGGGTCCTAGACGCCTTTGGTGCTATTGCCTGGAGGTTCTGCCAGGAGACTGCTATATTAAGCTTTCATAAAAAGCAGACTAAGGAGGAACAAGATGAATATCCATTGTGTCCTCCTGTACAGCTGATTCTCCTCCTTTCTTGGGTAAGAAGACCCTGATTTCCCTTGGGAACTTCCCCAACACATATAGTCCTGGAAGGACCTGGAAATGAAGGTGCCCTTCCTGCCACCCTCCAACACACATATCACCCTGCATGAGCCTGGCAAATCAGTCTCTCTCCTCCGGGAGTCTGGATCTTGAGTGAAGTGACACAGATATGAATATGTGTAGAGCTGACACGTGGCAGTTCTTTGCAGAGACAGTCCATTCGTTCCTGTGACCCAGATCCCCAGAGCTGCCTTCATCCTTTTCCTTCCTGAGACCTAGTTGTTCAACATATCCTTTGACTCTCTGAGTTACCTAGAATATTTCCAATAACTTTTTTGCTTAAGTTAGTCAGTTCCTATTGTGTGCATCCAAAGAATCCTAATTGACACGTAGAGTTTACTTGATAATGTTTTCTATTGAGCAGAGTTTGGGGGACGAACACTGTCCTTTAACAACGTTATTTTAAAATAATAAGAAAGGACACACAGTTAAAGCTCTGGATTCCAGTTCACATGGAAACGAGACTATGTTCTCCGAGGAGACTCTTGCTTTATTAAGACTACTGGTATTTTGCCCAGCATTGATTAAGTGCTCAGAATAAATGGCCACAAAGTTAAGGGTCTTTGACCTTGATTTTCATTATGTGACCCTTTACTTTTCTTCTTAATGGGAACAAATGATTGTGAATTCACAGCTTTTCTCCAACTTGTTTTTACTGACAAACAAAAAGAGAACAAATTTGTTTCATTTTGTTCACAGAGAAATGTGATTAGTAGCTTCATAAATTTAAAGACTATTTCTCCAAAAATTCTACTGTTCTATAAAATCATAGATATTAAGTAGGATACTATGTTCTTCTTGAAATAAAAGTCAAATATTTGCTTCCAATTCTTTGGCCTTGTGGTGTTTCATTTGAAGTCACACTAAGGAATAAAGTCTTAGGGGAACAGAGCAATAAAAGAATATGGTAATAACTATACTTCTAGAAAAACATTTGGGACGGGGACTAGGAGGCACTTTCTGATTATCTGCACTGGAACATATGCTTGTAGATACTGGAGACTGATTTTATTTTAGAAGTCAGATACCCTAGGAGCTTTTTATTCTGTGACAGCAGGTCACACTGAGAAATATGATCATTCTAAAAATGCTTGCCTGTTCTTATTTTCAGATGATTGCCCACATGGAAAATCTAAGAGCTCTTAGAACTAACAACTGAGTTCAAAAAGTTTTCTTGATTCCAAATCAATAGTGGTCTCATATACTAGTCAGAACCAACTGGAAAATGCAATTGAAATGAAGGTCCCATCCATATCATAAAAGCTAAAGGTATAAATCTATTAGTGTTAAATATCAACATAATTCCCCAAACAACATTGAATGTAAAAAACAAATTGCAAAATGGTAGATACAACATATTTATATGTGATAATTTTATCTTCTTATATAAATTAAAAAATCTTATATGAAAAATTTAAGTGCTAAAATACTATATACACATTTAGGGATTAATATAAAAAATTTAGGTTGCCGGTTACCTCTGGGCAGTATAAGAAAAGAGTGGGGTTAGGAAACACTCACTAAGTCTTTATTACTTTAGAAATAAATCAGAAGGAAACATACAGTAAAATGGTAAGGTGTGTTGTAGCTGGGTGGTGAATATCATTTTAATTTTCTTCATGGGCTCATCATCATTTTCTATTACTTAATATTTCATAATAAAATGTTTTAAAATGCCACTGTAATTGGGAGGAATAGGACAAAAATATTTCTTCTTGTTCTCTTATGCAAAGTGGAGAGTCTGAGAATGAAGTAAAAATCAGCTTGAATATGTGAATGGTTTTGTTTTTCTTGGGAACTTCACCAGCAGTTTAGCCAAAGATGAAGCACACAAGTTCGAACCTGTCTGATGCTCTTCAGACAAATAACGTTCTACAATTCCCCTTATGGAGAAAATTATCCCTTCAGCTTTTATAAAACAGAAGTGTTTATAGTGGCCCTAGACTAGGGAGGAAAATGTGCTGAGTCTTGGTGCCAATTATTTCACCACTATTTGGTGACCTTGGAGAAGTTACTTTCTCTTGTTCTCAGTTTCTTCATTTGTAAAGTGGTGGGTGTTCCCTGTTTCCCCTTCTCACAGTTTTTTTGTGCACAGTAAATGAAGTAATATAAATGTGAGACTGTTCACTGGTGTAGAAATGTTACAGGATTCTGTGTTCATAGTTGTCACTGATTTTTCAGATTGAATTTTATGAAAAGCCAAATGTAGTTAAGATGTTGAGTGAGTGCAAAGACAACTACTTTTAGGAGAAAAAGAGTGAACTCTGCCTAATAGCAATGGCTTGATATCAGGAGAATAATAATGTGCAAGTAGGATTTAATCCCAAGGATTCTCTTTAGAAGAAAGTGTACAGATGTTATTTTAGTGCTTTTTTTCCTCAGTTACTGGAAGACTTTCTTGGAAGAATTTCATCCTTCTTTTATCAGACTGAGATGTTTGGTAAAAATTAAGATGCTTTAGGTTATTTTTGTTAGGATAAGGGCTATCCTCTGGGATTTACTGGGAAAGAGAATGTCAACTATTTTTGAATTTTTATCCACAGATATAAAGGCAGTGGTTAAAAGCACAAACTCAGTAGTTTCACTGTCTGGGTTTGAATCAGACTTTGCCACTTGTAATTGATGCCAATTTCTTTAACCTCTCTTTACCTCATTTTTTTCCTGAGTAAAACAGGGATGATAATGGTACCTAACTTTAGGCTACTGGGGTTTTAGAGAAAGCAATCATATCTCTCCCCAGGGGTGGACCTAAGTTTTGTGGGGTCTGAAGCTTATATTTTTCAGGGCTCTCTTTATGAGAAAGAACATAAAATTATAAATACAAAGTTACAAGCCGTGGAAGGAGCTCTGAAGCTTAACCTTTATCTACCTCTACCCTTCTCCACTCTCCAAGCCAGGAACCAAATGAGAAGATAGACACAGTTGGAGATCAAAATACACCCAAAGGATCCCTTATCTACAATTCAAAATCCAAAAAAAGTCCCAAAACCCAAAAGTGTTTTTATAACTCATTTGGTAGCAAATTCCAGCATCACCTGCAACTCATTTGACAGTAAATCTGATCTGACTTAATGTGATAAAGTCTTAATTTACCAATTCTGTGTGAATATTCATACCTTGTATTGCAGAAGTAACAAGGTGTTTGATGATGGGGAGTTGTCCTAAAACCCCTAAATGAACTATATATAACCTTTCTAAAATCCGAAAATTTCTGAAATTTGAAACCCACCTCATCCCGGGGATTTCAGATTAGAGATTGTGTACAGTGTCAAGCTGATTATGGATAAAGCTGAACTGAGGAACACATCAGAGCCCCAGGAGTACAGGGGCAGAGCTCTCCAGTCTGTACAGAGGTCAGAGAACTCCATGGGCTGGAGAGCAGGCCTCCCTGGGGAAGGAGCTGCAGCTGCTTTTCCTTCTCCCAAACTCATCCGGAGGAGAAAGAGGTTTGAGAAGCCCAAAGAGTCACTCCCAAATGTGTCTCTCCTGGGGAGTCGAGAGGAAACATGGCAAACAGGAAAAAATGTCCCCCACTAACAATGAGGTTAGTGTGAAGATGAAATAAAATCATGACTTAAAGAGCTCAGCATTGTTCCTGATCCACTGGAAGCCTTGGTAGAAGCTGTAGCCATTGTTATTGTCATACATAAATCTCATGCATCCAGTGATTCACTTTGGCCTCAATCTCAGGACAGTTTGACCCTCCCCAACTCTGGTCTTCATCTTGTGGGGTGAGGGAGCTAATTAGAAGAATTAGATCACCCTCAAAAGAGTGATGGACCTTAAGGGATAGACTTCATCTTGTGGTTTCATTTTATCTCGCCTCTCATATTTTTTTTTGTCCTGATTTCTTCATCCACTTATTTTACATTTTACTTTATCTGGTTACATTTTAGTTATTTTTAAACTTTGTGTGTGTGTGTGTGTGTGTGTGTGTTTTAACTAACGACTTCGAGTTCTTTCTGGAACAAGACTGAGTATAATTATATAAATAATTTTAAAATAATTCAAAGAATGTCAAAAGTAGTTGCTACTTATTCCATATAAAATATAGATGAAATCAGTCAAGTATGGAGGAGAAATCCAAGGATTAAGAGGTCTTGCATGACTAAAATTTGGTGGAAGAAATAACCTACATGTCAGATATTTTTGTATCCAATTATCTTCTGGCTCCATGAACCAGAAATTTCTCCTTTTAAAAATATTAAGAAGTATATCATTTTATTTTTTAAGAACTGCCTGATGAATCAAACTTCTTAATGATAAAATAGGTCATTGGAGTAGGGAAGAGAGAGGGCAGTGCTAGGCCTTTGGGTAAGTAAAACATGCTGCATGAAATTACAGTTAAGGTATCTCACAGAGATCTGTACACAGGAATTAATTCTGAGATATACATGTATCTGTGTATATATATCTATGTATATCTATGTATATAAACACACACATACACACACACACATTTACTTTTCATAATCACAAATGTAGTATGTGTCCACTGTAAAGTATTTAGGAAATAAAGATTAGTACAAAAGAAAACAATAAAAATTACCCAAATCCTTCAGCTCTGAGATCATTGTTAACATTTTGTTGGGTATCCACCCAGTCTTTTTTCTTTACACAGACATTCTTTTATTTTCTAAAGTGGGATCTTATTTTACTTATTGCTTATAACTTGCTTTTTCAGTTAACTACAGATCCTAAATATCTTTCCATGTTATTAACTATTACTTTAAAATAATTTTTATAATATACATAGTACACATTCATGGTAGTATGTTCAAATAGTAGAGAATTGTAATAGAGACAAAAGCAAAATTCTACTTACCTTACCAGTATCTCATATGTACTATCTAGAAATGTCCACGTTAATAGTTGTGTGTGTGCGTGTGTGTGTGTGTGTGTGTGTGTGTATCCTTTCAGGTATTTTCTGAGCCTTTGCAGGTAAATAATTTTTCTACATAAAAGAATCATATTATCAATATTATTCCACCCTTTGCATATTTTTGACATCTTTTCTCATCAATTTACATACTTATCTCAATCTTTTTAAGAGCTATACTTACATTTACCAATCTCCTCTACATTGTTAAGGGTAAACAAAGTTACCTATTTTACTAAAATACCAAAGACTAAATTCAAAAAATAAAACAAAATCTATAAATAGCATACATGATTATGTTACATGAATAAACATATACAATTTAAAAATTTTACGCAGTGGGAGAAGAGACAGCCTTTTAAAATGATACAAAAATTATAAAGGAAAAACTGATACACCTGACTTAACACAAATATTAAGCTTTAGCAAACCAAAAAAAAAAAATCATGAAGTATAAATAATAAAAGACAAACTGGGAAACATATTTTCAATGCAAATTACATATAAATGACTAATTTCCTCAATGCTGGTTGGTACTTCACTGATAAAGAAATACAAGCGGGGAAACAAAAAAGTTAAAAAGGGGGGGAAAAGCCATAATAAGATGAACTGCTCAGTCATTAAGAAATGAAAATTAAAACAAAAATGAATGCACTTGGTAATTTTCATTGTTGGTATGATGTGAAGAACTATGTATTTGCAGTCATAGTAGAAGTGTAAACTGGTGCAACCTTCTTTGGAGGGTAAATTGACAATGTCAACGTTCTAAATACACACATCCTTTCACTCAGGAATTCCACCATTTGGTCTTTATTCCATATAAGAAAGTATGTAAAAAGGAATATACAAGGATATTTGCTTCAGTGTTGTTTAAATATCAAGTTCTCATATTTAAATGAATTTAACTAAGGAAAACATGTGAAACTATTCCTTAGAACTACTTAACCACTAGATGTCACAATTGTTCCACAAAAATAAAGCTATAGTCAGATCAAATTTGCACGCCAGAAAGAACTTTCCATATATAGTCCCTCACTTTGAAATAACTGGTACTTATTCATGCCAGTGCAACTCTAAAATGAGGACAATTTACATCACAAAGTACTTTGCAAAACAGAATTTCACAGAGTGATCTTTAAATTAAATTATCTTTAAAAAAATGTTTTTCTCATAAAGAAGTCTCAATGAGTTTTTAATATGCTCTTACAAGACTTTAATCTAAAATGCACTAAAATGAGGTAGGCTTATATGGTGTGATTTGGGAGCTTCCAGGAGGAACTCAGGCTTCAAAGAATCTCACCACTAACATGCATAATACCTAAAATTCCACCACTGAAGATTCATTTTGAGGAGTTTTAGAGTTTCCAAATCTTTTAAGTGTTAACTGTAAAATATCTCTGGATAAGGTGACCCTTCAAGCACCACTGCTGAATAGTTTTAAAAATTCATTGGGATTTAAACAAGAACAAGGCCCACTGTGAAAGAAACATAAGTTGGGTGCCTAGGAAAGGAGATGGTGGGGTGGGGTGACAGCACACTAGAGAGAGGTGGCTCTCAGCCTAGGCTCTGGATGTTTATTGTCCTGTAAGAGAAACATGACACAATTCGGTGTGATCTTACTTCTGAGAAATGTTAATACTCTGGGGAACCTAAGACCCTAGATAACATTTGGATTAACAAAATCCGTATTGTCACAAGTATTTCCTAATACTCTTATATTGAGCTGCACAATTTATTTTGATCTAAGATAAATAAGCACAAATACATTAGGAAACAGATATCATTTATTTATTTCTGTACTCATAAACTAATAGCTAAAGCAAATATTG
Organism: Camelus bactrianus; assembly: GCF_048773025.1. NCBI lineage: Eukaryota > Metazoa > Chordata > Mammalia > Artiodactyla > Camelidae > Camelus > Camelus bactrianus. The sequence continues at coordinate 64,111,538 of NC_133545.1, forward strand.
AAACCAAATCCACATTTAGTTTCTGATTAAGGAGCTCCAAATCTAAGCAACCGCATGTAGACATAGGGCTAAATAAATGTTTGGATTTAAAATAAGAATTTCTTCATCAAAGAAAGAAGCAGGAGGTGCAGATTAAACAGGAAAGTGAATCAACAGTGTTAGGTGATAACTTTTAGAAATAGTTGCTCATTAATTTAGTTTTATAGCAGACATAAAATACAACCATAATCATGAAAAGGGCTGAGAAGATATCATCTTGGCTAAACAAAATATGGACTATCAAACCTGAAGACACAGATGATTTTTAAAAGTCTTTCATTTGAAGGAATTACATTAACAAAATGATATTTGTAAGTATACTTAACTACAGATATCAGTCAATTCCTAATACCTTCAGTCCATGAGGCATTCATTCTACAATTTTCAAAGCAGGTTTACATACTTTATTTGATTTTTTCCTACAGAATTGCTTTTTTTGGATTGCTATAAAAAATACTAACAGCCTATTATCAATTTTCTCTAGCCTACTTATAGATCCAAGTAAATTAAATATCTTTAACCTTAGGCACTTCACAAAAAGGAAAGTAAGACTGCCTAGTAAGTTTGTGGACAAATTTTTAAAAGCTAGAGATGACATCAGTGCCCAGTCCCCTAGCCAACTTCCCCTGCCTCAAAATAGAGCCCACTCACAGCTCTGGCACATGTCTTTTTCAGATGGACATGGATTATAACCTATGAAAGAGTAATGCTTTTTCCTGGGCACAGGAAAAGACCCCGAGCAGAGGGCCTCATGTGACTGCACGGGTCTCATGACCACAAAGCCAGTCCTGCCCTTGTGACACAATGCCTTTCAAAAGCACAAATCCAGCAGGAGCTGGGGGAGGGAAGAGGGTGTTTCTTATGTGCCCTTGGTATGACTCATGTCTATGCCGTGGTGAAAGCATCACTAATTTCTCTTGGCAGTGAGAGTGATTGCTCCTAACAAACAATTCAGAGGTATCAGTAGAAACAAAAACAAATATATAAACACAGAATAAAAGGCTGCCAGTCTCTTAACATGTGACAAAAGCAGGATTTCTAAGTAAAACATGAGTAAGACGATTTTCTTTCTTCTTTGCCATTTTTCTCTTTGGAGCATCTTAAAAGTTTCATCCATTTACTTCCTTAACACTCACATACTTTTGTTCTCTGGATAAACTGAATTTTTGTTCATCATTCTTTCATGGTATCACTTCTAAGGGCAAGAATTTTACTTGGCTTGAGCTGAACTATAGGTAATTCTCATTGACCACAAAGTATTATTTCCTGCTCTGATCCGTGTCAAAGCTAGCTTAATTCCACTGGCATTGTGGTTCCATTTGGGGGAAAATGTACTAATTACTCTGTACTCCACTTTAGCATTTATGCCTTTCCACCTCAGCTGTACAGGCCGGGGGGGCAGAGGAGCAGCCTAAAAAGAGTAGGGAAAGTTGGCTTTTGATGCTTTCCATTGCTGAACCATCCCCCGTTTTCTCCCACGAATCTCTTTTATTCCCCCACCGAGGAGCTCAGTGTTCTTAGGCTGCTCTCCTCTGGGAGTCCTAAGCCACCTAGTTTGTCCCCTTTTCAGGTGAGTATTAGGAAAGCAATCAGATTAACTTCACTGTACTTAAATATCAGTATGATTCTGCTTCCCTCTCCCAACCCTTATCTTAAAATTGCTGCCACAGGCTTTCATCTTGCTATTTGTTCTACCAAAGGGAGGTATTGCTTGTCAACTCAACTGCCTAATGAGTCTTAGAACCAGCTATCTCCTCTTCTGCCTGGGAAACTCTTGTTTTATTTTCTTCCTGAAGGGCTTACCCCAAAACTAATTGGACGGTTACATAAAAACAAATGATGTATTCTTTATAGGTAAGGTTTATTTGTTCCTGGTAACCACAGAACAACATAATCACTATGTCTATCAGATTAAGTTGACTGTAAATGTATTTAATGTCTATTCCACACTCCATGTGTGTTTAGTCTTTAGTTTATTTTCCTGGTAACAGAAGCAGTCACTTACAGCCTAACCAGAATTAGAGGGAACTCTGCTCTTAATCTAAGCTCAGCTCTTTCTCACCTCTCACCCTCAATATACACACTTCCAATTAGGCTGTTTTACCACATTTTGGCAATAAATATTCAGCACTTTTCAAGGGAATCTGAAGCCATGAGAGATTTTTTGATATGGAGCAAGAAAAGCTCATAATACCTCTTCATAGCAGAAGGACAGATATTCCTCAAGATTGGCCTCCTGCATTTGCTTTATGCTCTTGGTATTAGTCATCTAATGCTGTGTAACAAATTGCCCCAAAACATAGCATCTTAAAAGAACAATAAACATTAATATCATACAAGGTGTGTGGATCAGGAAGTTGTGGGTAGCTTAGCTGGGTGATTCTGGCTTGGGATCTTTCAACAACATTGCAATCAGGATATTAGTTAGGGCTGCTGTCATCTGAAGGCTTGATTGGGGTTGAGGAAGTCTGTTTCCACCATGACTGGCAAACTGGTACTGGCTGGTGGCAGCAGGCCTCAGTTCTTCCCAAATTAACCATAGGACTGTGTATGTCCTCACAACATGGCAGCTGGCTTCCCCCCAGAGCAAGTGATCCAAGAGAAAGAGGCAGAAGCTACCTCTTTTATGACCTATAACCTCAGAAGTCACAGGCTATCATTTTTTCAGTCTCATCGGTAACATGTCAGCCCTGCTCATTGTAGGATGGGATCACATAAGGATACAAAGACCAGGAGGCAAGGATCATTGGGGGCCATCTGAAAGGCTACGTGGCACATTCATTTTGCTACTCTTTCCGTCATACAGGAAACAGAAATTCCTTGAATAAGGTATGTGACCAATCTAGATGTCGCTGAGAAGGAATACTCCCTATTATTTGTTATTGAATTTACACTGTTACAAATTAGACTTGTGAGATGTTAGCATCAGTAATTGCTAAAAGCCCATTCAGCTATGGGCACAGTGGGGGGAAAATCTTTTTAGATAACATGCGTGGCTGTGCTACACCAGACAGTTTGCTTTTCCTGACTATATTCTTTGATGTACTCCTGTGCGTACTTCTGCACAAGACCTACCACTCAGACTTAAGGCAAGAGCTTAGCCTCTGTTCTGAGAGGTAATTGCTGACTTTAAGTAAAGCAGAGACTAGGGCTAGGTCATCTTCGCATTCTGTACCTAATAAGACAGATTGGTGGTGGGGAGGGAGACAGAACAATACTGGAGATAGAGACCCACTAACAATTTATTTCAGAGTCCCTTTATCAGTTTTACAGCTCTCAGCACTTGCCATAATTCCAAATCCCCTCATTAACTAACCTGAAGCTCAGCAAATTAATTTCACTTGAGCAATGGTGTGTGCTGGTACATGTTTAACAAAAAGCTGAGAGGCATAGTGGGAGAGAAAAAAAAAACAAAAGAAAAGAAGGGAGAGAGAAAAGAAAGAAGAACAAAAGGAAAAAGAAAAAATTCTAACTTGCAGCACTTGCTAATTTCTGTGGTAGCAATACTTCCACCATGGTTAATTTCAACCTACCAACATGATGTCACTGGGTGGGGCATTGGGAAGAGTTGTGCACAATTGGCCAGTACCATTTGAAGAATTTGTTTCATAGAACAGTTAGGAAAGTTGGCATATTTCCAAAAAAATGTAACAAACCAACCCAAATTCCTCATTAATAGCAGTCTTGGATATGAATACAAGGTAGGTTATAGTTGTGCTTTTTCTTCTGAGTTCCACAGTTCTGCAGGGAGGTTTAAAGGACTCTGGCAGGCTACGGCACTGACACAGAACTTTCCTGGGCTAGAGGGTGGTGAGACGCCCAGCAGGGACAGGGAGAATGACTTCCTCCTAGAAAGGCTACCCCAGTGTGGAGGAGGGGGAGCAAGGGGAGACAGCCCTTAGGCTACCTGTTAGTATATTTAAGGATTGGAGATATTGCAAATCAATGAATGGGTCAGCTAATTAAGATCCCACGAGTCCTGTGGTTCTGTCACTTTGATTTACAAGTCTTCTGCAGGGACCTTTCCTTTTTCCTTTTCCCAGGCATACCTGACATAAGCTCTTCAAGATCTCTCCTGAAAGAGTTACTGTATGAAATATTTTAGAGACAACTTAGACTAAGTTTTTATGCTTTTAATAAAAATGAAGAGCGTGAGATTAGGAGAGGTAAAGGAAGCAAAAAAGCAAAAACAGAACTGACAAGCTGCACAATTCCTCAAGATTAGTCTCAAGTGATGTATTTTTTCATGGAAACACCACAAAAGCAATGATATGGCCTTCTCTCTGCATCACATCAGGAGGTGCATGGTGGTTTGTCATTACACTGGTGATAAATTTGATCACTTGGTTAAGGCTGTGTCTGCCAAATTTTTCTACTATAAACTTACTATTTTTCCGTGTGAAATTATTAAGTAATTTGTGGGGCAGTATTTTGAGACTAAATAATTACCTTGTTTTTCAACAAACTTTCACCAACCAGTTTTAATTCTATAACTGTTTTCTCAACTCCATTTATTTTTCTGTATTTGGTATTTTACTATAAGATCTTTTCTTTCTTCCCATTCATTTCAGCAGGGACACATGGATTTTTTGCTTTGGTCAATGGGTCTTAACTCGTTACTATTAATTATTTTGATGCTCAGATTGTCCCAGATTTGGCCAGTGGGAAACTCTTCAAGGTGGCTCCTGTGTAATTTGATCAGCCTGCATCATTCATTGAGCATTTTCTTTCCTTATGCAGGAAGATGTATTGGGCTCATCTAGTATTTTTCCTACCCTAGAACTGGAATTGGTCTTTTCTCCAAGAACTCTGTGTAGGATGTATTTTTAAAAATTGGTCTCGGATGGTGGTAGCAAGTAATTTATATTTCTCACTTCTTGTTGGTAAATCAGTCTCTTGTGAATTTGGTTAGCATGAAGAGTTTTCTCTCATTTCGGCCACCCTCAGTGAGCCTGTGCAACTGAAAGGCAGACTCCCAACTGTGGTCCATCAGTATAATGAGCTATGGGGATGCCCGGCCTGAAGCAGCTTCGGATTTCCAGTTCAACATATCGCTCTGCCATCTAATGTCCCATAACACAGCTGTGAGTTCAATGAAGAGCGCACATGAATGCCATCCCCAGGAAGCAAAAAATGAAAAGCTCACAAGTTCCAGAAATTTTGAGGTGACTAACTTGTTAGGACCACTTTTCCTGATAACCTCAAGTTCTGAAGAGTAAGGAAAGATCCTCCTACTCAACCATTTGAGAACTCCAAATCTCCAAGATTGTGGGTCACTGGAAAACTCCACTTGATGAGGCAAGTCTGGCCATTGAGCTTTATTTGGTGCTTTTTTATGGAACGTTGAAATAGTCCAGTGGACTCCTAGGACCACTCTTAGAAATAAAGGGTCTTGATGCTTCTGAAATAATAATGCCAAGTTTTCTGATTCCTTTCCAACTTCTATTCTACAGGGCTTTCAGTGGGGCTGTGTCTTTTTCAATTTGCATATATTTGAGGAACATTTCTCAAAATATTTCACCTTAAAACATTGAGGACAATGAGGACAGAAACAGAAACTTGTAAAAATACATCTTTTAATAAACATCAAGAAGTACAGTGCAGTTTTATTGAGGTTTTACATTGCAGTTTACAGGAAACATATTACCTACTACAGTGTATATTCACAGGTAAGGTAAACACAGGGGTTTTTTTCTCCCATGGCTGGATAAGCCAAATCTGGTGCATCATACCACATTTAAAGTTTTCTAAGGTGTTTTCCAAGCTGGCTTCTGTAAAAAGGCCCTTAACATTATCAGACTTGTAGCAATGAAAAAATATATCCCCCATAACAATGATAGCCTGGTGAGTACTCAAAAGTTACTAAAAAGAATCATAAATATTTGCTTTCCTTTGATGGCTTTGAAGAATAGCTCCTGATCGCAAATATGAAGTATTAAAGACAATAAAGGAAACAACTGTTTCTTTTGCCTAGTGAATATAAATACTAATTTGAGGCTACAGATTATGAAAAGAATCCAAAAGATTCTTATAGGAAAAGTTTAACATTTTTATGTATGATCCCATTGACTAAAAAAGTATCTGGAATGTTAATGGCTGAGTCTGTTTTCAACACTGTTTATATAAAGAAATGGTGGAATTCTTGACACTTCTGGACAAAATTAGTGAGTGGACAGAAATTAATTAGCAAAGGGGGAAATTAATATTAATCTCAAAATTCTATATGCCATTGTCTTGGAATAATCAAGACTCAGCTACATCTGAGAAGAGTTAAAAGAACTAAAGGAAATCAGAAGCTACAACTGAAAAATCATAATCTTGCATGCTTTCAACTGATGGCATTTAAAAATTATACAACTGGATTTACTTGCTATATACATAAACTATTGTTTGGAATTAGAAACAAAAGTACCACTTACATCCACAGAAGTACCAGAATCATACTCAGATTTGTAAAAGAGGCACAATATTCATGCAACTAGTTGTTTGTGAAATTTCTAATGGGTAATAGAACAAAATCCCCATGAACACAGTACCAATGTGTAGCGAATTATACCAATTAAGCAGCTCAAATTCATAAGGGTAAAGACCCAATATCCCTAAATTTCTAAGCATTCATCTCAGTGTTAACTGGTTTCCTCTAAAGGTTACCCCATTAGAAGAGAGATTTTAGTTGCTCCTCCCTCTTCAATACATCATCATACTTTCAGAGGTGAAAAGGGAACAATTTAACTTCTTTTATCACTTTTGCCCATTCTCACAAATCTGATATAGTGTTATTACAGTGTCTAGGCTAAGGAAGGTGCTCCAAAGGATCCAACAAATTTGAATTTCTAGGTTTCAGAATATGGCTGCTATTGTACAATAAGCCTGGCTGCTAGAAAGCCATGTCTCTGGGTGAAACACATTCCTGGATAAATGACTGAGAAGTGAAGACCAGCTGCCAGTGAAGTCAGACTGTTCTCGAATTGTCAGATAACAATCTGATCTTCTCTATTGAATTAAATTGGTATGGGACCAGATCTCATACTTTTCATGTATCCTTTATAGCACCTAGTAAAGTATTGGGCAAAGATATATGCTCAAAGAAATAATCAGTGATGGGGCAGGAACTGAATCAAAGGTGAATGTGGTCATATTGAAGCCATACTTCACACATCACTCAAAAGGCAGTGACCAGAATAAATCTCTAATGTTGTCACCAAAGAAAAGATGTTTCTTCCCTACCAATAAATTCTTGTCTAAGGGAGAACAAACCACTCGGACCTTTTTATTTCTTTCGCTTAGTCACTAAGAGATATACATCGGCATGAGTACTACTTAGTGGATGGTATCTGGAAAAAAAGTTTTTCTGCCTCAGAGGAAGCACCAGTCCATCACATGGCACATTTTAATTCTAATAATACAACTTATAGAACCATTAACTTTAAAAATTATGTTAAATGTTATCCATACTAATAGATATTTTAAGTGTTAGGCTTATTCTCTCTGACATTACTTAAATTACATTTTATTTTTAAACACAGGCATGAGGTAGAAGATAAGGAACTCACAAAAGAAAATCATCTTCAAAATACCAAACTCTATTCAATACAATTAGCCCCGAGAAAGAAGTGAGAAAAGTTATAGCCTTAAGCTGGTAGACTGGCTACTGTTAAAATATTGCCCTTACCTGAAAAAAATTTCTTAAATTTGAAATTGCCCTTCTTTCCCAATTTAAGGTATTATAGAAAATGGGCAATACACATTCTGAAATAGTCATAAAGATTGCATACAACAGCTCCTCTTAGCAAGCATTTTTTACTGTACTATGTTGCTCTACATCACGTCAAATGAGATACCAGTACTTTCCCCTAAATAACTGACCAGATATCAAATGGAGGTTAAAAATCCTTCTAGCATAAGAAGCAAGATAAAAGGAATGATTCACATTTAAAATAATGTACTTTTCATAAAAACTAGCAGCACTTTATTCTACTAAGACATACAAATTTGGCTTCATTGAATGGTTAGAAACAAAGGAAAATGTATACAGGCCCAAAAGAGCTCCTTGCACAAGGAAAATGTGAGGCTACAAGCTTGCTTTAACAACTACTTCCCCATTAGGTGGTGTGTGAAACTACTGGAATGTCGATTTCGATGGCAGAGAGGCGGGAGCGTGCTGAATAGGGCTGTGAGTAAGTATGCATACTGGGAGGATGGGAGTACAGTGGTTGCCAGAAAGGAGAAGGCAGAGATTTGCATGCGCAGTACCAAATAAACAGTAGAAGGGAAGTCATAAACAGGCCCCCAGCACTAGCGATAGTGACATACACTGCATAGTCAAACGTAAAGACTGGCTCAAACTTCTTGTTCAGGTGGATGTTGTAAAAGATGACCCAGATGGATGGGGAGAGGCTCACAGTACCTGCCAGGGAAAACAGCAGCCCGGCCACCAGGTGACATCCTGCACTATTGACCAGACACTTGGCCAGTTTGATGTTGGGCACGGAGGACCTGAAGGCAGTGTTACACATTCCAATCAGGCAGAGCAGCAGGGCACCCATTGCGATCAGGATGCTGAGGGGCAGGGCAAACTGTAGGACCCGCAGGTCCAGCTGGTCAACTGATGAGTACCACGTAGTGTCGTACATCAGGCAGTCATTGCCCCCGTCGTATCGGGCACACTTCACCCACAGGCCTGTGTAAACGGTCAGGTTCTTCTCGTTTCTGTTGAACGTGATCAGTCGTAATTTTCTCCAGTTGGGAAGCAGAGTCCCCGCAAAGAGGCCTGCAACTGAGGCGATTCCACACAGGAAGGAGAGGACTGTCGCTGCATGGACATCCCGACAGCCCATGGCAGGCAGGCTTGTGCAGTGTGGTCAGTCAGACTAGGGGGTGACACACAAGAGGACACATCATGAGGGGGCAACAGCAGAGCAGGAAGGGTGGTGCTGACTGGTAACACAACCAGTGACATCAGTGCAAAGAGGGAAATCCTGTCCCTTGTCTCCTCTCCATTTAACAGTATGAATGTATATAAAATAAGCACATGTGCATGTGACCTCAGAGCGCAGGTGCACACACACACACTAGGTTACCACTGACCCGGTCATACAGCAACTACAGTCTTCACACATGAGTATTTTCTTCTCAGCAAATCAGAGGAACAACCAAAATAATTTCAAATTCTCTTACCATCACATCTGAAATTCTCTCAGTTGTCAATAATCACTCATTCAACACACACATATCAAGCATTTTGATGTGTCAGAAACTCAAATATACAGTGTCAGAGCACTCATCAACCATCAACCACAAACGACACAAATTTGGCCTCAAATGCTCTTGCAAATGTAAAATGAGACTAGCACGTAGCTGAGGTGAAGGCGACAGATAAGAGACAAAGGTGAAGGGAAAGCAGCACTACAGGGCAGCAGAGTGGCTGGGGGCAGACTCTGAGCCCAACTGCTTGGGTTCTGTTCCCCACTTCCCCACTTAGTAGCCAAGTGACAAGACCTTGGGTCAGCAACAATACTTCCATGTGCCTCATTTTCCTCATCTATAAAACAGGAAGAGTAACTGTGCCTACCTCACAAGGTTCTTCTAAGGATTCAATGAGTTAATATAATGTCAAGTGCTCATAAATACATCTAGTGCCATGCAAGTGTGATATGAGTGTTAACTCAGTGCTTAGCCTCCTGGACCAGTTCAAAGAACATTTGTTGCATAAACGTTAAATAAGAAAAAGCAAATATCGCATTCCTATATACCAGACATACCAGATAACTACAAAATGTAAACAGGCTCTTCTCCAATGAGTTAGTCAAATGAAAAAAAAAAGAAAAAACAAACAAAAACAACAACAAAAAAAAAATACCAAAGGTCCCTGAAGTGATTCTGCCCAACTACTTCCTGGGTGAGTCAAGATGACTGGTGTGCTCTTCAGGTTATTAATTAACTATTGGTTATTGGTTATTATACTAACATACTATTATTGGTTAGTCTACTTTACTGCTCATATAAGATGAACGCAAAGATTTCTGAAGTAATGACAACCTATCTCTATTAATGCTATTATAAGGAAAAGAAAAAAAGTAGCCAGGCCTTTCTCTCATCTCAAATTAAAAGGCTGTATTCTTTTTCTGACGAATTATAAAATCAGTACCTTATTCAGCCTTTTTTCTTCAAGAGTTTGAAACTCAAATGTATTTTTCCTGCCTTCTATCATGCCTCCCATGAGGCAACAGAACAGACGACTTTAATAAGATAACATGTTTGCTTCTTTTAGTCTGATCATGACAAAGGAGCAAGGTTGAAAATACTGTTATTTCTGGATACCCTATGTGTTTAGAGAAACTATTGTCATTTGCAGAGTCAAATATCATCTGCTGAGATGGTGGAGTAGCATTCCTAGGAGTTAAGGGGTCAGAAAGAAGACCATGATCAAAATGCTAGGAAACCGAATTGACTGAGTTGACTTGATTCTCAAATGTGTTCAAATGGGAGGGCACAATGTTCTTTAGAAAACAATGTATCTGTATATTTAATCCAATCATGTGAACCAGGAATAAATTTAGTAGCAGAAAATACATAGGCATGTGTACATACCTATATAGACACATATATAAGTGTGCAATAGAAAAACCAGAGTTTAAGTACAAGTGACCATTTTTTTTAAGTCCTCAAGTTAAGCACAACTAGTTCTGAGTTTCTCCATTAATAGTGGTTTACTACTTGTTTATCATGTTGTCTTCTGTCAATATTGCCAGAAGTAGCAACTGTTTTAAGAAAATGTTATGGATGAAAACACTTGAAACAGAGGAATTATAATCCTAATTTATTTTCTTCCTGAAAATGTTATATACTTAATTTTAGCAACCAACCCCTTGGTCCAGCAATGGAAACTGGTGCAGGTTTGAGAACGCTGATGCTGGAAAAGGCAACTACTGATGTCAGTCTCCAGAATTCAGCTTCCTGTTGGTTTCTGCTCATTTGCCTGTCTCCCCAGGATACTGTGAGCAATTTGCACAGTGGCTGGCACACAAGTCATTTTAGGAATATTTGAATAAACAAATACTGGGCCCTGATCCAAGACCGCAGCAACTCACAAAGGCAGGCTATTGATGCAGAACTGGACAAGGAAGTAGCCATGACTAAGCAATCATTCATTCAACAGGTATTTACTGCAAAAATTCTGTTAGGCCCTTAGAGGGACACTGAGGCCATTAAGATCTGGACCTTGACCCAGTGTGTTCACAGTCAGACGGAGGGAAAGAATATGCTTTTTATGAGAACTCAAAATGCTGACAGTGAATCAGGTATCTGATTACCATATATCAAGTGATTATTGTTAGGTACTAAGCAAAGTGACCCAGTAAGACACCAGTTCATAAAAATACATCATTCAGGGTTAGAGAAAAACTGAGCAATGAAAGAGAATGATGGTTTAATCAATGATCTGACGATATAAGAAAAAGGTTCCTTTGGTTTCTTTCAAACGTTCAGAACACCTTCAGATAACCCACAGAGTCCTAACCCATTCACAATTCCTTCTTCCTTTCAGCAATAGGGGACAAATACTTGGGAGTATCAATATAAGTAAGATTTCTCTAATCAAGCTGCCCTGTACCCCTGATTTCTACAACACAAACGGAATGAGAAACAAGATCAGGGTGAACGACTTATTAATAAATAAACTTCTGTATTCTTAGCCTATGGACTATCAGACAACACCAATAAACAGAGATAGGCCAATATTTATTTCAGTGTCAAGTGTGTTCAAATTTATCCTGCATCAAATCAATACAAGTGTTTTATCAGTCCCTTGAATTTGTTTCTGCTGGAGTATTCTTAGCTTAGATCCCAGAGATTAACTAAAAGTCCTATTTAGAGAGTCAACAAGTATACCAAAGCATTTTTCAGAAGGGAAATACTACTAATCTCGATGTAACTAAATTTCAACCTCAGAGCTGGAATTAATGTCCTTGCTCTTTGTAACTTTCTTTGGCTGCTTTACTTTTTATGTCCTGCTTTTAACTCCACATATGTATGATGTGATAGTAAGTAGTATATCTCACTAGAAGGATGAAGTAAAATTTTATAGAGATAGTTGGGAGAATGAGTATGTTTAGTGATTCAAAACTAAAAGATAATGCTTTTATCTCTTGGATTAGGATCTGTTCATATCGGGAGGGTAAGAAGACCTCTACTCTTGAGCTACACCAATTAATTTTGAATCTGGAATAATTTTTTGCAAATGTACATCCAATCATGTCACTACATTCTCACCATTCAGTGGCTTCCTATTTTCCTCAGGATAAAGTTTCTAAACTTTCAAATCCTTCCCACAGTTTCCAAAGTTTCAAATCCCACCATCTGGTTCCTGCCAAATTCTCAATCTCTTTATTGTGTCACTCTCCCACCTTACATACTACAGTCTATGTAGCCATACTGCTTTTCTTTTCAGCTTCTCAAATTTTGATTTTTCATTTGGCTAAGAGCTTTTACTCATGTTGTTCTTCCTCCTGGAACTTTCTTAATCCCATTTTATTCTCTGCTTAGCTGACACATACTCATCTTTCTAGTTTCCAGGGAGGCTGGTCCTAAGCCTCCCCTCTCCCTGCCCACCCTTCACCTTCCCCCTGCCCCTAGTTACACACTCTGGTTGCACCTTTGTATTTTTAATTTGGTAGCACTGATTATGCTTATATTCCTTGTTTAGTGTTTATCTTTCCCACCAGACTGTAAATTCCAGGAGGACAGAGGGCCTTCTGTTTTATTCACTGTCCAACACTGGCACACAGAAGACATTCAATTATTTGTTAAATGTTAAATGAATGAACAGACAAACAAATGGAAGGTCCATATGAGTATGGTCAGGACACACAGTTACAAATCTGCTCTAGTATTAGTTCCACTCATTTCATTCATCCATATCTTGTGTTCTGAAGCCTCCAAGCTTCTTCTAGAATGTGTTCCTGTTCCCATCTTTATTGGCCAAAGTCTCTCTCATTTTTAAAAATAAAGTCCATTTTCTTCCCCCAGAAACTTCCCAAGAAAGGTAAGGCCATCCCCAGGTATTTATATACAGCCTATACTTTTAGAAACACATATCTCAGTTTGGTGACACTGGTTAACTTCCACAGTGGTTAGAGTCAATCAATCATGACCGTGTTGATTCTTATGTTTTCAACTTAACAGGTATGTTACGTAATGGCCCCTCGCCATTAACAGTGATTCACATATCAAATTAATGTTTGCATATCAAAGTTAATTTATTATATTTGTATTTTTTCTTTTAAAAATATTTTTTCCAATGAGGGAAAAAGTAAACATCTTTTTGCCTTATGAAAACCCCTCCTTAGTCCCTAAAAATGTGCAAGGCTAAGAACATATGTTAACCATCTGAGGAGCATCCATGAACACTAGCTGAGCGCCAGCCTTGAGCCAGGTCATATATACAGATGTATGGGCTTGTTTCCACCTAGGAGGCAGCTTGGCATTGTAGCCCAGGCAACCCAAGACCCAAATGCCAGTCATAAACTACTATGTACAAACTGGGCAAGTCACCTATATCCTCTGAACCTCAAATTTCTCAAATGTCCCCAAAGGTAGTTGTGAGATGATAAACAGTAAAGCCCTTTGTAAATCAGAAATTTAAGATTGTAGTGATTACTGCTAGGCTTATTTGAGAGTTTTCTTTTTGAGAGCAGATACTGACCAAATCAGACAAGAACTCTGTTCAAAACACCCACATCACATTTGTCATTTGACTATCTGTTCCACAGTGACTTGCAGAGCAGTAGATGGATATAATTTAGTACACAATTAAAGGTTATCAAAGATACTTTAAATAAAACATTTTCAAAAGGGTATCTTTTTCCATGGCTTTGCATAGAGCTCAAAGAAGTCTGGAGCAGGAATAGTGGCTAAAAGCTTTAGGAATTCCCAGACCCATTACTGTATTTTTTCCAAGGAATAGCTATAGGAGAACACATTTGTAATCGCAGCTCTAGTAATTCTTGGTAGTAATACTACCAGTCTCTTCTATCTGTAACTTGGGTTTTCTTAGAAACCATCAGTCATCAACCTTGCACTTACATGAGAGGTCTGTCCTCTATCTTTATTTTGTTGAACAAGAGAAAAAAGTGTCATCTGATATATGGTAGCAAAAGGAAGAGATAAAAGATATAATCAAAGGATGTACTTACTCTTTGAGGTACGTGATAGTTCTAAAACAACTTTAATCAACTCAGAAGAAATACATGCACATTTGAACACACAGTAGAGATGATCTGGGCCTAAAGAAATAGGAAAAGTACTCCAAGTTAATATTAGCACTTCTTTAAAAACTCAATTTGAATTCACATGGAATTAGGAAAACTAGTTAGCAATCACCTAAAATCAAGGAAATGTTATACCAAAAAATGTGGGCGATAGGGTTTTTTTTAAGGCAGTTTATTCTTAACATAATATCTACACGCAAGATAAACAAGAAAGATTTAACTCTCATTTGTGATTTGAGAAAAATAAGGATAAAAATCATTTTACTGTCTTGGAAACAGATTGTCTACATTTAATGAATTTTTTAGATCCTTTCATGACTATAGTGAAAGAATAAGGAGGACTGATGAAACACTGTGCAGTTAGTTGTCTTGGCATAAAAGAAATTCATGATGTTTCTTTTATACCTTATAAAAGGATAACGATAACAAAACTAGTCAAAGTTGATTTGCACTGTGTCTCCTAAAATTTGCATCTAGAATGTTTTCTTTTGAGCTTATAGTTCCACCAACAGCTCAACCTGCCAATTAAACATTTCCACGTATCTTTTTTTTAAGCACAACTTCCTCTTCAACTACTATTTACCTCAAATAGGTAGGAGGAGAAGGAAAACTTGTAAATGCCTGAGAGCTTTCTGGATTAAGGCATTTAAATCTAGCCCTACTATGATTGTTATGTAGAATGGTTTTCCCAACAGTCTGCATGGAAGAGATTTCAATCAAGTTTTTTTTTTCTCTTCCAAATGTATGTTTGAGTTGGTATCAGGCATAACTGCTCACTCCAAAGTTGTTAAATAGTTTTTTTACAATAAAAAACACACGGTAAGATCCCTGTAACAGGATCCTCATTTTGAAGTGGAGTCACCAAGTTTCTGGCCTTCTAAGGTCTTGAAGGCCCCCTTGCAAAGCCTGTTAACACAAAACTTCGGCTTCAGAGGAAAGCAAACCAAGCTTCAAGATTTTAACCCACACTCCCCACCGCCCGCACCCCACCTCCCCCGCCCAAATCTCCTTTCCTCCTTTGGAGCTGTGTCCTTAGGAACACTGGAGCTGGCAGAAAGAGAGGGGAAGGAAAAGAGCTTTCCAGCTTAGAGCCAAGGGAGAGACTGTGTGACTATGAATGCTCTCAGAACAAGCCCATTCCTGCAATACTGAGTGGGTTTGAACTGCGAGCAGGTCATCATTACACAACCAGCATCAGACGGGGATTCAAAAATAGCAACTTGCAGCTCCACACAGCACACCGGGCCAGCCAAGCCCCAAGTCCTTGGCTGCTCCGGCAAGACATCTCGACATTTCCACACTCCTGGGTCGAAAATCATTTTTTAGAGCTTTCTCAAATACCTCCTCACTCAATTTTCACGCCCACAAATGTGGTCGGCATTTTTCAACACTGAATGATTCCCCTCGTTTTAGCAATCTTTACACAAAGTACTCAACTACTTAAGCAAAAGACACAAGAATAGGAACATTCTTGACCACACCTACCTGCTTCTCACATCCAGGGCATTTTACTCGCCCACACGGAGGAGCCTCTTGGAGCGTCTCCCTCTCAGCGCCCCAGGAAGTGCGTCCCGAGCGAGCCGCACCGGAGGCTTCTGGGATTGTAGTCAGGTTCCCTAACCAGGAATGCCCTGGATGACTGGGAGACTACAATTCCCAGAGTCCACTGGACTGCCAGCTGCAGGCGACATCCTGCTACCACCTCCGGCGGTCCGGCCCCGCTTCCCGCCTCCCCAATTTCTCTTGCATCGTCACAGTCCCGGGCGGATTTCGGTTATAGGTCTAAAAAACGTTAAATGAAACAAAAATAAAAATAGTTTTGAGTTGGGTTCCCAAATAGATATTTCCCACTAAATGATTCATTTACCACTTTCAGTGGGAAAGGTGGGGAGGGATCAGTGTTTTTATATCATTTTTTCTTCCCACCTGCTGCTTCTCAAATAATTTTAATTAAAAATAATCAATATGCCATTAAGGCATAATTGGGGGTGGTCTGCCCTGGGCAGATGCTGTAAGTGTCATGATCACACACACACTGGAAATAAAGTAAATAAGGCAAATGTTGGTAATTGTTGAATTTAGATAAACTATATGGGTGTTGATGTACTATTCAAATTCTCAGTACCATTGAAAAAATTTCAAAATGAAAATTTTAGTAAAAGCATCATAGTTCTAAACAAAAGTAAAGGACAGCAGCCATCCCTATCCCACTCTACCACTGTATGACCTTGGGCAAGTTAAGTAACCTCTGTGTACCTCAGGACCTCATCTGTAATAATAATGTATTTATATCAAAAACTGTAGTGAGGATTAAATGATTTACTATACATAAAGAAGTTTACAATTGGGTCTGACACACAGTAAGGACTGTACATATTTGCTATTACCATTTGACATTTTTGTGTTGCTTTAGTAACAGGACTGTTTGTAATAGATAATGGCTGCTATCTGTCCCCTGCTACCACCTTCTCGTCTGCCATACTGCTTCAGAGGACATAAGGTTATTTAAGGCCAGAAGTAATCTGGTCCCAAAGCCAGACCTAGAGATGTAACAATGAGAAAGATGGACAGCGTTGGGTGGTAAAAGGACCTCTTTTACTACCCAATGACCTCTGGGCACAGAAGGGCTCTGGGCTTCAGGCCAGCTCTGGCAACAGCAGACGGATGATGACATTATGACACAAGATAACTCATTCTTTGCTCTGAACTTCAGTTCTTACATCTACAAAACTGAATTGAATCAAATAACTGTGTACAAAATCATTTTATAATTTATGTCACAATCACTGATGAATACTATCTGGTTACCAAACTTTAGCTGGGATGTCTATGTAGGTGATAATTTTTTTAAAGGATTCAAAAGGAAGGGAAGACAGCCCTATTTCTAGACTTATTGATCAAGTTCAGTTCTATGGTCAGCCTGCCTTTGGTATAGAAAAGATAAAACAAAATACTTACATGCCCTAGTGGGACTAGAATATTGGAATCTCATTCTCAGAAAGACTGTGAATGAGGAATTAACAATCCTGCCTTCCTAGTTTTTCTCAGCAGAGACTCTTTAACTTAAGGAGTAAATCAAACCTTAAAACAAATTGACTGCAATATACCATTCATCTCCAAAATTCTACAAAAATTCTCATTTGGTTACTCTGTTTCCTACTGCTTCTGCAACAAATTACCACAACTCAGTGACTTAAAACATCACCAATTTATTACCTTGCAGATCTGGAGGTAAGAAATCTGACATAGGTCTCCCTGGACTAGAATCAAGGTGTCAGCAGGGCTGGTTTGTTTGCTTTTTTTTTTCCTGAAGGCTCCAGAGGAGGCTCCTTTTTCTTGCTCCTCCAGTTCCTAAGGACACATTCATTCCATGGCTTGTGGCCCCCTTCCATCTTCAAACCCAGCAATGGCCAGTCGAGTCTACATTCTTCCGCCTTCTTCTTCCAACTTTTAAGTAATGTTGGGATTGGCTGCCTTTCTCACTCCCTCCTCTTCAGAGACATACCACACTGTCTATGGAATGTGTAACTACTTTTACTCTAATCAGAGCACCCAACCCCCACACCTCGTGGCCTTTCTCTTGCCTTTTGAAACAGCCTACACTCTATGCAGCATGTATCTCTCTTAATAAATCTTTACTAAAAAAAAAAAATGTTGGGATTAAATCTGACCCACCCAGACTACCCAGGATAATTTCTCTATTTTATGGCCATCTGATTTGCAACCTTAATGCCCCCTCGTCATGTAACAGAGTATATTCAGATTGCAAAGATGAAGAGGAGGACATCTTGGGGGACTGTTTTTTCTTTTTTTTTGGTCCTAATTCTCTTCCATCCTCTTCAGGTCCACATCGCACAACTCAGACCACTTTTTTTCCGCTGAACTTTTCGTCCTTGGATTTGGAAACACAACATTTCTACTTCTCTTCTAGTCGATCTGATTAGTTCCCTGTCCCCCAACTGCTTTCACTTCCTCCTCCCCACTCCCCAATTATCAAAAGGCTCTGTCCTGGGCCCCCTTCTGTGAGGGACAGTGTGTTTTTTCTCTCTCCAAATTTACACCTCTAGGCAAGACTTTCCATAACTTTAGTGCTATTTCTAATTACTGGCTTATATAGTTAATTATTACTTCAATTTCAGCAGTTTCCAAATATAAATTAATAATTGTATCCCTTATGTCTTCATTCATTCCTTGTTTTGTCATCGGATTCACTTTATTTCTTTTCTTCTTTGACATCTTTTTCATATCTTTTACTCAAATTAGAACCATATCCTCTCATTTTTCCTTTGAAATATCCATTTGCCCCTTAGTCACTACAAAGAATTGTCACAGTTCTATGTAAGCCTTTACCTGTTCATATTAAGATACATATAAGTTTTCTCACATATATATTGTTAATTAAAAAATAATAGCATTGAATATGTACCAAGAACTTCCTCATGAATTATCTAATTTAATCACAATAACCCCATATTAATGACAAAGAAACTGAGATGCAGAAAGTTTCAATAATTTGCCTAAAGTCAAGAAGTAGTTAAGTGTTAGATCTTCCTAAAAGGTAGCTGTCACTATTCAGAACTCTCCAGACTTAGGATGGTCTCCTATCTTGGTTATACCTCTAAGACATTACTTAACTCTAAATGCTCACTGAAACCATTCCTGAACTTGGAATAACCTTCTGCTATCCACCTTGCCCACTCAAATCCTACCTAACTTCCCCCTTTTCTGAATATCTGTATCTTCTCTAAACTACATAGTTGAACCTCAAATTGTAAACTAACTCACACATATTGTACCTTTTCCATGCATTAGTCGTATCTCACCATGGTATTTCCAAGTCCATAACTGAAATTCAGCAAATACAGATTAATGAAAAAACCCACATACTAGTATTTAGAAATAAAAAATAATAGATAACATTATAATTGTGAAGTTGGTAAGTATAATTGGGAAGTATATTTTTACTATTAGTTGGGAAGTGTAGAGAAGCTTTGTGGGTTGAATGTATCTCTCAAAAATTCATCTGTTAAAGTCCTAACCACCTCAACAAACCTCAGGATGTAACCTTATTTATAAAAAGGGTCTTTACAAAGGTAATCAAGTCAAAAAGAGGTCATTAGTATGAGCCTTAATCCAATATGACTCATTTCCTCATGAAAAGGGGAAATCTGAAGACAACCACACACACACACACAGTGTCACATATAGATGAAGGAAGTTGGGGTGATGCTTCTGTAAGCAAAGGAACACCAAAGACTGTCAGCTAACCATTGCAAGCACGGTGAGTGGTGTGGAACAGATTCCCTCTTACAGCTCTTGAAGGCATCAACCCTGTTGGCACCTTTATCTCCAACTTCTAGCTTCTAGAACTGTGCAATAAATTTTCTGTTGTTTAAGTCCTCAGTTCATGGTACTTTGTATGGTAACCTTAACAAACTAATACAGGAAATAAGGGAACAAGGTTGTGGATACACCAAGCAGTGAGATGTCACTTTAAAAACTGTTGGGAATGTGTAGTCTACTATAACATAGGTAGGATGACAGCACTTGTCTCTAATCTTTAACAAAGTTACTAGTAAAGAGGGAGTGAGGGAGAGAGGGACGGAAGCGGACTGTACAACAAAATTGACTTAAAAAACAATAATTGAAGGCTTTTTCTTGTAATTGCATTCAGGTATTTTAAATCTTTATCTTTTACCATGCCTATTACTTCCTCCTCCCACCACCGCTATTTTTAACCTGGTTTTTAAAGAGAAACCTGTATGTTAAACTTTTAATGAATGGGTTACAAATTTGGCATTTATGACATCAATGGTTCCTTAAAGCATGTGAGTTTTTCTGCTTCATATTTTTATAGAAAGGCCATGTGTGGCTAATATTGTTCTTACTTCTCTCGACCCTAACAGTAGTACCAGTTCACAGAAAGATTTGTTTTTGAAACTGGGGCTCAATGATTGTACAATACTCTTATTTCCCTCCATTAGGATTTGGTTGACCAAGGGCTTTTATTTACCCTGTCATTTAATCATCAAATACATCCAAAGCCATAAGCTTTTACTCAATGTCTGCTCTTGATGTAAAATATTTCCAATCTCTCTCAAATTGCAGCAAACCATATACAAATAAAACTGAAAGTGTTTTAGCTTTATAATCATATCCTTTTTCTTAATATAAGAAGATCATACCATGGCCTTCCTGAAGCCTTTTATATAAAAATAATACCAATAATAATGCTTAATAACAAATAAGAAAATGAAGGCACTGTTCAGAAGACATTGACAATTTCAGAGAAATATATTGAAATATGTGCCATGAAGAAAGGAAGCTCTTGCCCTTTGCTTTCAACTTTCAATGCACTCAGTTTACAAAATAAATAGAAAAAAACCTGCCCTGCCATATATTGCTCCAGAATTAGTTATAATAAACAACATATCCTGTTGTTCAAATTCCAAGTACTTCAAAGGACATGATTCAGATAATAGCTATGCTTCACACAGCTTGGTATCTACGCACCCCAAAGGATTTACTTTCTATTTTGAATACATTAATAATATATACAAAGGTGATTACTTCCTCTGAAGTCTTCCAAGTACCCAAAAACTATTAATTAAGCAACTGTCATATATTGAGAAAGAAACAATTTTAAAATTAGGACTTCCCAAAATTAGTGGTTGGCTATGATCAGAAATGGTAGTTGAAATTGCCATGACTTTTTCATCCAACTGAGGTAATGACCCCCACCTATTACTCCTCATTTATCCACAAGAAAATACTCTCAACTTACCAACACACATACTTCCTTTCTTTTTTATCTCCTTTTCTCATTTCTACTACCTATTTGATTTTACTTTTCCTTCAGCTGGCTTGTGACACCCCCTCAAAACTAGAGAGTCTTCTGATTCTCTCTATTTGCCAACTCCAATCACAAAACAGAAAACAGAATGCTCCTCCGAAATATCTCTAAGGAAAAAAAAGTATTTTTCATTATTATTTAACTCTACAGTAAAAACTGTAGCATGTTGTCTGCCAACATTCATCAACTATGTTTATCTAAATTTTCAAGGTAAATTTATCTAAAATTTCAAGGTTTATCTAAATTTTGTAAGGCTTTTTAAAAATTATAAAATATTTTAGATTCATAAAAAGGTTAAAAAAAATAACCCAAATGCTCATGTACCTACCACCCAATTTAAATAATAATAAATGATCAGGAAGCAATACAGTTTATTGTTTAAAAGAGATAATATATGTGAAACACTCAGCACAGTGCCCAGCATATGAAAACATCACCATGTATTATGATTACTAGCATAGACTATGCACTCAAAATTTCTGGATTTGATTCCCTTGTCTATTCCACAAGAAGGAGCAGATTTAAACCAAATTAGAGATATTCTTAAGGGACTTAAAAATATACATTCAATTAAATTCACAATTTAGTCTTAAAAAAAGAAAGGTTGCTATACTTTTGAAATAAAGTGTCTTTTATATAGGTTTATAATTTAAATGATTGCTCATTTTCATTTTTGTTTTTTAAGCTATAGCTTGTAAGTATACTTACATGCTGCTTTGAAACATTGTTTTTAATATCTTAATTGGTATTACAGATGTCTAGATGGAAGTTACCTTTGTTAACTGAATATTTTATCTGAACTCTGCAAACCCTGTGAAACTGCTTGGAAAATATTCTATGTATTTATGTGCACTTTTAGCAAGAAAAACAAATCTGTAGCTTTCATTAACTTTATCAAAGGAAACTCTGACCTCTACTTTCCCAAAGTAAATGAACACTGAGCTAAAACAAAACACATAACTTTACAAGAAAACTAACTGGATAAAACCTGAAATAAAATACCCTTGACTTTATTTTTCCCATTATGAAAGCAGACTTTCCCCCTGATTATATAACTAATACAAGTTTACCACTTAAAAGAAAACATTAATTTTATATAAAGTTCATTTTGCTATGATAAATAAGAATAATACGGATGTACATTACAAAAACAACAATATAATAGGTTTGTAGAATTTTTTTTCTTTTTTTTTTAATGGAGGTACTGGGGCTTGAACCCAGGACCTCGTGCATGCTAAGCATGTGCTCTACCTCCGAGTTATACCTATACCCCAGACTCCAGCCCCGCTCCCAGTTTCTAGAATTTTTTTATTCATAGGTAAAATCTTCAGAGCACAAATCCAACCTTACAGTATAGTATGCTTAATACTTGACAGTGTCTGGTAGTATAAACTTATAATCCATGATGGTAAATGAATCTGACATAGCAAGCTCTGCAAGAACTACTGGGACTTGGTAAACATTTGTTGTATATAGTATATTGATACCCTGGCCATTCAGAAATATAAGAAGTAAGTATTCCAAAAAGTATGTATTTTGAAAGATAAACATTTTAAAAGTCTTGCTTACGGACAAAGTAAATAGTCAAAATATCTGCTTCAAAATAAATCTTTAAGCTTTCAAAATTTTTCTAAAAAATAAAAAAGGAATCCAGATTTTCTCCTCTCATTTAGAATAAAAATCAACCATCAGAAAAAGGTACATAGATTACACTTTTGGTAAGTAAAAACCAAATAATAGAACATTTTAGTGAGCCACATAAAATGTTTCAGTTGGTGGAGGAGTAGTAACCTGGGCATTACGACATAACAAATAAGATACAATTCCTCTTAATCCTCAACACACATCTACTATCCTTTGTCATGGCAGAAACTAAGATTATTATTATTATAATTATTATTAAGATGATCAGAACTTCAGAAATCCACCTGATGAAACTCTTCGCACATTGCCACTTATTTACATTTAGGAAACATTGGAAGTAAAAAAGAGAAAAATTACACAAGTCATAAATGCAAGACATACCCAATATGAAACATGGTCACTATGATCAGTAAGGATGTTCAAATTTCAAACGCTTTCCTGACTCTTACTTTCTTTGTTGTACGGGGGTACCAGGCTATTTTAATCCTCTGCAGTTTCCGCCATCCAGTGTGAGACCCATGAGGGAAGCAGGTCTTGTCTATTCTCAACACTGTACATGTAGCACCCTGCACGGTGCCTGGCACATGGGAGACACTCAATAAATACCTGGTGTAATGAAAAGAAACACAAGAAAAGCCAGGGATATGGGGACTGGGATGGGAGGTGGAAGTGGGGAAGAGAAAACGGAACAAATACAAGTGAAATAATATTTATAAGAAGTCACAAACATTTGTCCTATCAGAAGAAATATAAGTAGAAGGATAGTGACATTTTTATTTAATAATATAGCCACATGTTAAGACTTCACTTAGCCTTAAATTCCAAAGCAATTCCTAATACTTTAAAAGTAGCACTTAAGAATAATTTTTAAAAGCTCATTAGCTTGCTATTGTTTTGTTAAAAAAAACTGGAAAGGTATATATAATGAACTCATTTGGGCAAAAAGACATGCATAAAAATTTTCTGCAAGAACTGAAGAAACTATTGACCTTGGTTTTCTCTGGGAAGAACTGGAGAGCCTGATACAAAGATGGGAACTTTTCTTTTTTACTTTATATGTTTTGCATTGTTTAAATTTTATTTTATTTTTTTTACAATTCACATGTATATTTTATAATACAATTCATTCTGAGAAAATGTCTAATTTGTAACTCAGGCATTTCCCATTTATTCTCTTTAGTAAAATATGAAGGCAGACAGTGAAACAGACAAGGATGCAAGAAAATGAGACATACATCAGTGTGCTCCAAAGCAAGAAAAAACACTTTCATACTTAAGAAAATTTTCCAAAAGCTGAAATCACAACCATCTATCTGTTAATTTGTGTTAAACATTATCAGTGATCTTTATCACCACTGAATATACTCAAATTTAGGGTTTTGAAATTTTCCAAAAAGGAGAACTACTATATATTTTAGTGGGACCATGTACAAGACAGACTCAAAAACACAAACAAAACCTAGTTGCTCCTTCTAAAACTACTCTAGGGTATCCTCTTATATAATTTAAAAAATGATCTCACTAGGGACATCATAAGGTAGGAATATCAGAGGATTTTATTATAGGTGAATTGGCCATAAAATTATAAACTGTCATTTTTAGTCTGCAGTTACTTTTTTTTGCTGTTGATAGACAACCTCAAAACAACTGTAAAAAGTATGGTTCTTGAATGATGGCATATATATATATCAGATTAGTAACAACTAACCTTCTAAAAACTGTCTGTGGAAAAGCTTTCAAATGAACATAATTTCAATATCATTTTTAATTGATTGACGTTACATCCATTCTGGGACTAGTAAAAGCGTTCTTTGATGGTGGCTCACTGTAAGATACTGTACTGGAAATGTGTAAATTAAGCAACTGCTTCTTATGATGTGCATCATTTTCCTGGTTGGCATTTTCATCCAGAGACTTTCTTATACAGTTTTTAAGTTCATCAATTCCTTCTCCAGTAACTGCAGAGATGGGGATGATGTGTTGGAACTCCACAGTCCTCTCTGGAATCATGTTTTTTTCAAATAAATACAAAAAATCTGAAACAAGGAATAAAAAACTAAGCTGATTTTCATTGTCTTTGAAAATAAGTCAAAACTCTGCTAAGGTTTGATTTGTGAACCGATAGACCAAAAACTTAGCATTTTAAATTTCTTTTTTCCTTCTCTAATAAGCTCCCTGAACCTTTGGCTTTTACTAGTGACAATGGTAAGGTTCTTGGCACATGATAGGTGTTTAGTAAATATTTGTTATATGAATATATTTTAAACCAAATTAACTGTAAATAAGATGAATCACAGATTATTTATTTACAGAGACAAGAAATTTTATTTTGGGGTAGTTCAAAAGTGAGGCAACATAGATTCTTTGAAAGAACTTTTCTATAAAAATAACGTAATTTGGGATTTGGGATATCCGGCTTGTCTCAGTACACAGGTAGCCTTTGACTATCTCAAAGGATAGGCTTATCATCACTGGTGCTAGGAGCCATACTAAAATAGAAAAGGGTGCAGGGAGAGTTAAAGGAGAGATCATTTTCAGATGAATCCAATCTATTACTCCACAGAGGCTGACAGCTGTTATATACCTTTCTCCTCTTCTCTGTCACCAAGGCAACAGAAAGGGGGATGGCATACTCATGGGATGGATCAACACCAATATGAACTGGAAAGGCTGGCTGAAAGAGACTGGACAAGCCAATATGGAGACTGGTTTCGAGACTCATATACCCCCAAGGAAGTCTGAGAGGCTAATTCAGTAATTATTACCGAGAGAACTATATTTTATTTTATGATGGTCCGAAATAGCCACAAACTCTTGGGTTACCCTTCCTCCTGGTACCTCCTCTGAAAATTCCCTTTTCTGCAAGACCAACTAGCAAACACATCTAATGACTTCATAAAGCAAATGACATAAAGGAATAAAGACTGTTTACTAATTCCAGGGGATACTTGTATCCTCAGCATAACTTATTAACTCAAGGACAGCTCCAGTAAGTAAATTATACAGGTGAGAGATTTTTGAGAGAGAAGAGGGGATCTTCTTGTGCTGTCTGCTAGTCCTAGTATATTAAATTTATTTTCTCTAATTTTTATCCCAAGGATAAAAACACAGAAATTGGGTCTATTTAAAATATGTTAGCCACTTACTATCCACCCTACTTTCCTCATTTGTGTAAGAGGTCCTCCAGAAGACTCAGAAAAATGAAAACACCATCACTGTAGGATAGAGAGTGTTCTGCAAAGATCAATATTCAAAACTATGGAGATTCCCTTTAAGTTCCCTTACATGAAGTAGTCTACTTAGGAACAAATTTCAAATAAATAAATTCTTTTGGAATAACAGCATCTATTATTCTGTGCCACACATACATAGGGACTCAAGTTCTTTTTAGAAGACTAGTACTCTTCAGAGACCTAGTAAGCTGGCATTGCAAAGATACATAATTCCTTTAGCTCTGTTTTTAAATTCAAGGTATACTAGAGAAACTAGTATTCAGCTCGTTTTTAAACAGTTAGCTCCATTTTTAAATTCACATCCTAGGGGAATGAAGTTCAAGAATTTGTGAAATAAGCTAAAAGTAAAAGACTTCACACGAAGATGCTGACTTTTTCCTCTTCTGATCCAAAACCCATTAACTCTTTAAGGGCCCAGTTTAAGATTTACTTCTTCATGAAGCCTGAACTTTTCAGTTCAAATTAATCCTTCTTTTGTCAACTTAATGTTCATATCCCAGATTCTGAAATTTGATGATTATTTTGTTACAGTATTATTTGAATGTTTCATATGGTACGTGTTCTTTCTTCATTTTTTTTTAAGAGTAGCAACTGTCAGTTTTTTTTTTCTCTACTGATTTCTCTACCAGTCTCTGCAAATAGTAGGTACTCATTAAATTGACATTAAGTGAATGAATAGGTTTACCTTTAGGATTCTGGAGTTGGCTCATCAGTACGTGGAATTTATCTTGAGCATCTGGCAAGTCCATTTTATTAACTGCCAGGAGTGCAGGTTTTGTCTGAAGCTCCTCTTTGTACAACTCCAACTCCTTTAAATCAAAAGATAAAAATGAAATAATTTTATTAAAATATCTATACAAATGACCAAATATGGTAACATCTTTCTTTACTTTATAGGCCTGGGTAATCTAAAACCCATTCACATCTCTGAAATGCAGTAAGTCCCAACAACCACAAAACTAATTAACAAAGGAAATTCAGAAAATGCTTACTGGTTGTGTCATGTGCTAATATATTTTAGCTCACGTGACATCCTAGAGACAGTTGTGATTTTGTGCTTAGAGCACAAATACAACTACAGGTATTTGGACTTTTTTAAGCACATAGATAAAATTCAGAACTGAATACCGACAATTTAATGCTTATCTGTATTATTCTTGGAAAAAGCAAGTGTGCCTAGGAGTAAATCTTTGTGACCGTGGATTAGGCAACAGTCTCTTAGATATGACACTAAAAGTATGAAGAAAAAATAGACAAAGGGGACTTGATTAAAATTTAAAATTTTGTGCTTCAAAAGATATCCCAAAGAAAATGAAAAGACAACTGAAAGAATGGGAGGAGGTATTTGCAAATCATATACCTAGTAAGAGACTTGTAACCAAAACATAAAGAACTTACAACTCAACAATTAAAAGAAAACAGAATTTTAAAATAGGCATATAATCTAAATAGACATTTCTTCAAACACATACAAATGGCTGATAAGCACATGAAAAGATGCTCAACATCATCAGTCACCAGAGAAATGCAAACCAAAACCACAATGAAATACCACTTCATCCCTACAAGGTTAAAATAAAGACACAATGAGTGTTGATATTAATATGAAAAAACTGGAACCTTCATACATTGCTAGTGAGACTGTAAAATGATGTAATGCTGCAGTCACTTTGGAAACGTCTGGCAGTTCCTCAAAATGTTAAACATAGAATTACCATATTATCCAACAATTCTACTCCTAGGTATATACCCAAGAGAGATGAAAACATGTCCACAAAAGCCTGTGCACAAATGTTCACAGCAGCATTATCGATAATAGGCAAAAAGTGGTAAAGGATATAGGATATAAAAGTCCTGAAGGTAAATAACATCGTTGTGTTAGAAACCACATGGCTAGATATAGGATGCAAGGGGTGTGGAGCGGGTGGTGACAGAGATGGCTTGCTAGGTAGGAACCCAACCTTGCCAGATCTGTTAAACCATGTTCAGGTTAGACTTAACAGCAATGGAGGACCATCAAAGTGTTTTCAGCAGGGAACATACATCAGCTTGGTTCTTTAACAAAGATCACTCTAGCTCCCATATAAAAAATGGCTTGGAAGACTGGAAGCAGGAAGACCAGATAGGAGAGACTTATCCTAGTAAGAGGGGCTGATGATTTTAACAGTGCGGAGGAAGGCAAGTAGCTGAATTTCAGAGAAATTTAGGATATAAAACTGACAGGCTTGATGTAGGTGGTGAGAAAGAATCACTACCACCTGGTTTCCTGCTTACATAGTCAGTAAAGTGCTGGGGGGAGATTGGAGAATTTTAAAAAAAAAGTTCAGTTTGTGGGGGGAGGGTATAGCTCAAGTGGTAGAGCACATGCTTAGCATGCTCAAGGTCCTGGGTTCCATCCCCAGTACCTTCTCTAAAAATAAAGAAATAAGTAAACCTAATTACCTCCCGTCTACGTCAAAAAAAAGGTCACAGTTTTACACATATTAAATTTGAGAAGTTAATGAGATATCCAATCAAAGGTGTCCAATAGGCAGCTGATCTAAAGCACAACTGAAACATCTATGTATCAGAGAGCCTAAAAAGTAGACAGAGAAATAGTCTAAGAAGTAGAAATAAAAAGTTTGCAGAAGATACAGTCTGAGAAACATGTAATAGGAATTTGGAATCAAGGATGGTTTTACTGATTACAATAATTCGAGGAGCAGGTAAATACTGAGAAACTGGAGACAGCTTTAATTGACATCAAAGATTTAAAAAGCAGAGGCAGAATACATATTCATTCTAACTGTGATATATTATTTCATACAGTCCTATTTGCCTAAATATTAGACCAGATATAAAACATAAAACTTACTTTTGTAAGCAGTATTATGGTTTCAAAGGCAGATCTGTATTGAGTTTGGGAAGAAAGCTGAAATCCAAAAATATCAACCTAAAAAAGAAAAAAAAAAAAGGGGACAGAGATAGCCTTTAACAAAAGAACAAGAGCTATACAATTCTATTTTGAAATGTTTTACTGTCTCAAGCTAAAAATAATTTTTTAATCTACATTCTATTGGTTATTTAGGAATTCAGAATAAGAGAAATTAATGTTTTAAGATAACTATAATTATTCTGATAAAATCACAATCATTAATAACATGAAAAACCAGTACAGGCAAGACAATTTATACCAATATACACAATCTTATGTATAACACACCACTACAAGTGACATAGGAAAGTTGATACTATATAATTAAGTAGTATATTGAAAATCTTAAGGAATTACTAACTCATATTTGACCCCATCTAAACAGATTTAGTGGAATAATATATGTTACTACTTTAAATTGTATTATTATAAAAAATTTCTAGGTATACTAAATTCACTGATTTTCACATTCATTTGAACATTACATTGACATGCATATGACTTACAACAAAAAGTAGTTGTCTAGTTCTTTCTATATGCTTGAGGAATTTGTGGCCCATTCCTTTGTTCCTATGTGCTCCTTCTATTAAACCAGGAAGATCAGCTACCGATACCTAATACAAAATTAAATGGTTTGATAATAAAGAAAAATATATGAAAACCACAAAAACAATTACATCCAACAATTTTCATATTTCCATTATAAACAGTTCCTAATTTGTGATTATCACTGCATTTTATAAAGCCAAGATACCTTACAAGAAATGTATTAAGAATCAAAATCCTTTATTATCAGAAATTAGAATCCCATTTTACTTACTAATCTGACAATGTAGGGATTTTAGGGCTTAGTTTAACAGTTATTAGTCACATAAATTCTCTTTAAAATTCCATAAACCATATTGTTCAATATGAACTTTTCTAAGAATTTCAATTTTCTAAATTCATGAAAAGTATACAAGGATATTAATTCAGCAGACACTTACTTAGTACATAGCTCTGAAGTTTCTCAAGTTTTTTTAATTCTGTATGTCATTGATTATTTGGTACCTTTGTTCCTTTACTGTTCATATTCTACCAGGACTACTGTCCACTCTTAAAAGGAGATAGGAATTTTTTAGGAAACAGAAGTCAATAATCAAGTATGGCAGTAAAACATGGACTTGCAATGAGAACAAACAGATTAAGGAGATAAAGATACAATGTTATGACAAAACTGGACCTAAGTTTTGGAAGAACAAAAAGTTCCATTTTCATACAATATTTTACTCTGACAGTGCTCAGCAGAGTTGATTTGATCATGGTTTCACTTCAAAACCAAAATCCTACTACTACCTTTTTACCCCTAACACAAAATGCCAAATATTATAAGGTCTAAGTATCAAAGCAAATACTTTAATTTCTAACCAAATGTCTTACTTTAAAAGTACCCACCTGTTTGAAATCATTATACATAATTTTTCCAAGTTCAGGCTTTAATGTTGTAACTAAAAGAAAAAACAATAATAAATTAAGGCTAGAATAAAGGCTTGTACTCTCAAAATTGTCTTAGAATTACGTATAAAATAAACTATTTCTTTTCTGTAAAAAATCTAATTATGTTCTCATTTGTTGAAATGAAAGATACAATTATTTTTGCTATTTATGATATACTTGGAAAAGTATAGATTTTTACAATCTGTGTAAGCGTAAGTCTAACTAGTGGGTCTTAAAGTTCCTCTATTGAACTTTTAAGGAGCATGGTAAAGGTGCTGGGGCTGGGGAAAGAATTTAGGCTTCTATCACCTGGTCTGTGGGTGAAATCTGTCTAGTCCTTTCTCATTCAGTTATCCTCAAGCTTTATTAATCTGCACTAGCCATCTTCTTATGACTTTTTGCTTTTTTTCCCTCTTTCCTTTTCAAGAGTCCCCTGTATGATGACAAAAAATATTGGCCATGTGATTTACAGTAGTTAGTAGTACAGATTAATTCTACTTTATCAGAGTCTGATTTTAGAACAGTCTAGTTTTATTTTCCAGTTTAATGTCATTCTATACTATCTTGTTTAATTATGGCAGAGATCCTATCATATTCTTTCACCACTTAGTCTAAGCTTCCATTGTATCTCATCTAGCTACTGCAATAGCCAGTCCTACTAACTGTTCTTTCCAGATCCACTTATGTCCCACACCAACCCATTTTCTATATTACATGCAGAGATCTTTTTGAAAAGCAAATCTAATCAGTTTATCCCTTGTTAAAAGGCTATCAACTGCTCTTAAGACATAAAGATCAAATACAGCCTACATGGTCTTATTACAGGTCTTGACCTACATCTCTAGCCTCATCTTGATTCTCTCACTTACCACATGTTCTCTAGAGAAACACTCCCTGTCACCACCGAGCCTCTGTGTACACACTATTTCCTCAGACTAAAAGACCCTCACCTCCACTGTCCACATTTATTCTTCACGTGTCAGCCCCAGCATCACACTTCCCTAAAGAAATCTAAAGCAGTCACCTACATTCTTTCATAGAATCACATTATATTCTCATATTCATTAGTGAGATATGTGCCTTTCTCCATTTGTCTGTAAGTTCAACAAAACAAATTCAGTATTTGTCAAAACAATATTCTCTTCTGCATAATCTAGAACTTAATGTAGTTCCTAGAAATAAATACTTGCTAAATGAATGAAAGAATTCACCTCAGGCTTCCTAGTATTTATCATAGTGCTTGATAAAGGTAAGGTGCTCATAAAATCACAGCTAAACCAAATAAATGACTATGCAACAGAGAAATAAATGCAACAGGGCCTAACAAGTACTAGGAATTCTGCTGAGAACTATGGAGGTTTCAAAGATTAATGGGAAATGCACGTATTCTATCTGCCAAGAGCCTTCAAACTAAGGCTACCCTCAAAGTTATCATTTTATTCATACTCAAAGATTAGTCTTTAAAAATTTACCTCCACATATTTAAAAATATATACTTACATGCATAATCTGCAATTGTAGGTTTTGCATGAGAAATCTTACTTAGCAAAGAGGATTTTCCAGCATTTGGGAATCTGAAATGAGGAAATAAATTTATATGTTACAATAAGTATCAGTATTATTAATACTTGCTTATCTCTGAATTCCTAGCATTCCAAGAAGCAGGCTTCCTGAATAGTGCTGGGATTAGAAGTAGAACATAAATTTAAAACAATCTTAAAAAACTTGAGGAACAAAATATACTCATGACAAAGGTGAAGATTAATTTATGAACAATGAAGATGTTTCAATATTAAGAGTAAATCAAATTATGTAAAAAAACCCAAAACCTTGTAAATCATAGGAAAACAAAAATAAACTAATAAAAATACCTACAATCTACCATCTCTAGCTAAACACTAACAAAATACTTCTTACATTGTTTTGCGGATTTTTTTAGACATTTTATATGGACACTTTCAAACACACACTAAAGTAGAGAGGAGTAATGAATCCCATTTAGCCATCATCTAGCTTCAACAAATATTAGCACATTCTGAATAATTTTTAAAATTTTATTTGTTCAAACAGAGACTCAAATACAGTCTGTGTATTACAAGTGGTTGATGTGTCTTTTGAATTTCTTTTGGTACACACTCCCCCTCCATCTTGTTTCCCTTTTCAATTTTATTTTTAAAGAAACTGGGTCATTTGTCCTATGGAGCTTTTTTCCCACAATCTGGATTTTTCTGCTGACACCCATGATGTCATTTACCATGCTCCTTTGCCCTGGATTTTCTATAAATTAGTAGATATAAAGCCTTGATCAAATTCAGTTTTGATTCGTTTTTTTGCTGAAAGACTATTCATAGTTGGGTGGCCTCTTTTTTAAACTGAATTATGTAAGGTGAACACCTTTCAAGGGAACACTGTAAATTACTTGACTAATATATTATTGTTAGGCACTTGGGTTGTTTCCAATTTTTCACTGTTGTAAATAACACTGCAAAAAATATGCATGTAGACAGACATATACCAATATTAAGTCAGTTCTTAATGATGGGATTAATAGACAATTCTTTTTTTTTCTTTCTGCGAATAAGCATTATTTGCCTAACTTTTTTCTAAAAAACTGTAAACAATGAAGTGACTATCCTTGAAACTTTATACACATCTTTAATCTCTTAAATTTCAAGATGAGGAAACACATCTTTGTTATAGATGTGTTTCAAAGGCTTTGATTCTATTGCTAAATAAAGAAAGGCCTACAATGGGGGCCAATTAAGAGATGATTTTCTAAATTTCATTCAGATATTTTCATTAAATTTACTCAACAAATGGGAATGTAAAGTGGTACCATCACTATGGAAAACAGTATGGAGGTTCCTCAAAAAATTCAAAATAGAACTACCATATGATCCAGCAATTCCATTTGTGGACATTTATCCAAAGAAAAGAAAAATCCTAACTCAAGAAGATGTACGTACCCCCATGTTCACTACAGCATTATTACAATAGCCAAGACATGAAAGCAATCTAAATGTCCAATGATGGATAGATGAATGCATACAGAAAGTGTGGGGTGTATATACATACATATATACACACGTGTGTGCGCCCACGTGCATGTGCATGTGCACATACTAGAATATTATTCAGCCATTAAAAAGAAGGAAGTCTTGCCATTTACAATAGCATAGATGTTCCTTGAGGGCATTGTGCTAAATTAAATAAGTCAGACCAAGACAAATACCATAGCATCTCACTTATATATAGAATCTTAAAAAAAAAAATCAAACTTATAGATACAGAAAACAGACTGCTGGTTCCCAGAGGCAGGGGATGCGGTGGGTGAGGGTGAAAAGGTACAAAATTTCAGTTGTAAAGTAAATAAGTCATGGGGCTATAATGTACAGCATGGTCATTATAGTTAATAATACAGTACTGTATATTTGAAAGTTGCTAAAAGAGCAAATCTTAAAAGCTCTCATCATAAGAAAAAAATCTGTAACTCTACATGGTAATAGATGTTAACAAGACTTACGGTGATCATTTCACAATATATACATATATCAAATCATTACACTGTATACCTGAAAGTAATATGGTATATGTCAATTATATCAATAAAAAAACAACAAATATTTATTGAGCATTAGCTTGTATCAGGCAATATACTAGCCATGTGAAATACAGCAATCAGTGAGACAAATGTGACCCCTGTCTTCACAGTTTTCATTCAAATTAAGATTATTTCAAATTTTTTCCAAACTTCCCTTTGGAATAATAAAGCAATATTTTGCAAATATTAATTTGGAATTTTCTACAAATTTATAAGTTATTCAAACAATTTTTCTCATTAAAATATTTCTATCAAATTCTGAATAAAATTATGTGAGCTTTCTTAATGACTCATTTCCCTTGGAAATACAGTATTTTCTTATATCCTGCTATACTCAGGCTCTTGTAACTTTTTGAAAAGCAAAGTGCAATCATTTTTGCCATGATTATCATTAGTTGGACTTGCTTATGTCTTTCTAACATCCTCATATTTTCATAATAATGATTAAGCACAGAAAAACACCAGCAACTTTAAAAGAAGAAAAAGAATGCTAATGATTAAAGAAGATACTTGAAATTTTCTTGAAAAGTACCTAATGAAATTTTTAGAGGCTGGAATCCAACCTATGCAAAGATCAGATTTGTTAACAGCAGGACAAGTGTATTATATGATAACTTTCATCTCAGGTTCAGTTCATTTCTGAAACCAGCTACAAGGATGCTGGGATTCACATTAGTAACTTTTTAAGAATAGCTGCCTAATTTAAAAGGATTAGCATACATGCTAAACACTGTGCTTATGAATCATGATGCTTTAATTATTGGCTAATACCAAGTCCACTTCTGAAAAGCTTAGTATTTCACTAGATGTAGTCTCCATTAAGTTGGCAATATAATGCAATGATAGCAGCCACCAATCATTCATTGAGCATTCATAAATCCGAGGCATGTGTTGTGCTACAAACACAGTATCTTACTCACCAACAACATTTTAAGGTCAGAACTATCACTACCCACTATTAAAGATATTAAAGAGACTGTATCCAGCCAGCCTCCAGAGGATTTAAGATTTTAACCCAAATAGTCTCACTTGAGTCCCCCATCACCACCCCATTTTTACTTCTCAGCCTTGCTATGCTCTTCTTAGGCTGTAAAAGGCATCTCTTTGGAACTTCAAACATATTTTTCTACCAAATGAGAGAGTAAATGGCTGGATTCTCAGTCTTATTCACAAAACCCTCTTTTGCCCATATTGTTCCTGAAAAATATATAATATTACAGAACCTATGACTCATAAACCCTCATAACTATGATTTTTCTTTATTCACTTTCTAACATTTCCACTGGTCTATTCAATTGCTATGATGTTTGACAAATGAACAGCAACTATGAAATTCTATGTTGGCAATATGAAAATAACTATATTTAGCAGCATATTCTCAAAGTACACAAACAATAAACACATTCTATAAACTAGAAATAATGCTTGTCCCAAATTACCATTTATATTTATTTCCTATTTATAAACTACCTCTCTGAAAGTATAAAAATAAAAATATGAATGATACTTACCCCACTAGACCTATATCAGCTATAAGTTTTAGATCAAGGTGAATTACTCGTTTCTGGCCTTTCAGTGGTAAGAAATTTGTAAGTAATTTACCACCAAGACCTCCTTCAGCTACCAAAATTCTGTCTTTCTCTTTATTGAGTTCTCCTTAAAAAAGAAAGAGAGAGAGATACTTTGAGCAAAGATTAATAAGTGGAGCTAATCACTAATGACATTTTTCTTTGAGAAATAGATGACAGGAAATTCCAATTTACAATTCTAAAGGGCAAAACAATAGGATCAAGTTTCTATCAAAAGTCTGACCCTGGAAAAGCACTTTTGCAATGCTTGAAAAAAGACTAGTTACATGTTTTAAAACTGAGTAAATACTCTTACATCTTTAAAACAATTTTAAATCTAGAAGCTAATTCTGAATGACTTTTATATAAACATTTTAAAAGCTCTTGTAAACTAGCAGCTAAAATACTTAATGTTTAAAAAAAAAAATCCTGAAACCCAAGAGGTGCTACTCCTCACAGCTCTCAAACAATTTCAGAAAATGTGCACCTTTTTCACAACCTTAGAATCCACAGTACACTTACCTATAATTTTACCATTTTCATCAGTTACTGAAATACCAACAGGTACCGGAATTTCACAGTCTTTTCCCTTGCAGCCTTTTAGTGCACTAACTCTATGAAAAAAATAAATTAACATAAATAAGACCTGTTAGATTTAATGGTTTATGTTTCAAGCAAATACAATGATATACAAAAAAGACTAGCAATCAATTCTTCTAATGTAGACATTAAATGCCCAAATAATAGAGAAAAAAATAAAATTGTCCCTATTTATTTATTGCATTTTAGACTACTGTGTCCCAATAAAAATAATAGTAAGTAATGATTTAAGTTATCACCATAAGTCATTTTAACTCACAATGAACTAAAATATTGTATATCTGAAATGAAGAGATCATTGCAACAAAAATAAACCAGAAAAAATGGCAAATCCACTGAATAACAAAGCTTTTAAAAAACTGACCTCAAATGAGAGTACTTTAAACAGACATTGGGAGAAGAAAAGGATAAAAAGTTTAAAAGCTTCAAAACATCCCTTAGTACCTACTTTCTATCTTTACTAGAATTGAGATAAATACAGTAGATTTTCCCTTAGTTACAAATCCAGGATATTATTTACTTCAAATTGCCAATTACATTTTTATCTTTTAACATTTTTTTTATAATCTCTAGGAGGAATTAATTTCATAAAATCAAAGTCATTCAGTAAATACTTACCGACTGTTTGCTCCTTCTCCAGCCACAAACCGTTTCTGAGGATATCTGTCTTTAAGTTGTTTTAAAGTCATTTTGTTCTGGGCTACAACCCAGACATCACCACCTTTTCCACCTTCTCCACCTAAGCGAGGGTAACCCATTCCACCACTTCCTCCCCTGGTGAAGAGTCTTAGGTTATCAATGAAGTTTCCATACTTAAAAAAGAGAAAGAGAGGAAGAAAACATCTGTATACCAAATGTGCTTACCAATTTAGACAATTTCTTTCTAGTTCTTTGTTGCCACTAAAACTCCTAAAAAAAAAAAAAAAGGCTTTCTTTATGCCAAATTTGCTGTACCTTCTTAGTTTACCTCCTGTCTGATCTTCCT
Source organism: Camelus bactrianus (assembly GCF_048773025.1). NCBI lineage: Eukaryota > Metazoa > Chordata > Mammalia > Artiodactyla > Camelidae > Camelus > Camelus bactrianus. The sequence goes on from NC_133545.1 coordinate 64,148,718, forward strand.
TTTCCATTAGATTAACTCTGTTAAGACCCTGTTTTTTATTATCAATAGTTATCCTTCCAATCCTGAAGGTCTCTGACATTGGCCCATTTTTCAGTCTAGACTTTCTCCCCTATGTGATCTCAGACTGTACCAGTAACTACTGCATAGGTGAGGTATTTTCTATGTCCAGCTAGAACACAGGACATCTCCACCAGATGTAAGTGTCATAGTCTAAAGTAACTGAGAACAAGATCTGGATTTGTATTTAACTTATATTTGAAACCCCTTAAATATGTAACTTGTTCTCAGGTATTGAAAGGATAATAGTCACCTCAATACACAGCAGTATAACAAAACCAAACTTCTCCCTAGGTAAATTCTGTTCCTCCAATGTTCTCCCAAATAATAAAACCATAGTTTATCTATTCATTGAGACTACATATGAGGTACTCTTGAGTATACCTGCTTCTTTTCCTGAAGCCCTACTATCTTTCCTTTTTATCGCAACCAACTCCTCTAGTATCCTGACCATTACTTTAGCTTCTAACTGGTCTTTCAGTGTCTAGTCATTTCTTCTTCTACACATTGTCTCAGTGCCTGAGCTATTTTTCTGAAAATGGATCTGATCTTTAACCATATTTCTCCCTTACTCAAAAACCATTCTTGGTTTTTTATTTTTTGCTGTTTATGAAATAAAGTCTAATATTCTCAGTACTATAGTCAAAGCTATTAACCTACACTTCCAATTTCATTTTCATTCATTCAACCCCTCCAGTATCTTCTTCCTTTCTTTGCTCTTTACTACATGATATACTGTCACTTCTCCATGGCATTGTGCTCATGCTTTTCATCTACTTACGATGTCATTTGTTCTTTTCTATCATAAACCCATCTGAATATCATATTTCAAACATCTCTCTTAATTCCTGTAATCAGCATTTACCACTAACTTTGCTGGGCTTTCAGCAAATTCATTATTGCTTTTATACCTTTACAAGTCATATACTGCATTTGGGGTTTATTTCTTTTTCCCTCACCAAATCAAGAACTTCTTGGAGGTAAAGATCCTATGTCTTAACCTCCTGAGCTAACCTTCACATCTTCAGCCATTCAGGATAGTTTTAAGCATCAAAAACATCTGGGAACTTTTTTCAATACACTCCACTGACCACTGTGATTAAACTCAGGAGGAAGGGATGAGGATAGGTTAAGCCAGCACATTTATCAAAAGCTCCTTTGTTGATTCTGATAATCTCAGTCTAGATCTGAGATTGTAGTAGATGGTTGCACCACAAAGATTTGAAGTGCAGGTTTTCATTTGAGTATGCAAATACAGTTATGAAACAGTATTGTTAAGAGTGGAAGAAATAAATAAAAGATGAACTTAAAGGCTAGCTGGGTATTTTTCTATGGGGATGAAGAACTTTGGCTTTGGTTCAGTAAGGCTAGATCAGAAACGCTTCACAGATAAGTGAAGAGATAGATTCCCCGGGCAAACATGTTCGGAAGTGACTGTTACAGCAGTAAAGTTATACAAGTAGCCAGACCTTAATAACATATTCACAAAATGCAGCAGTTTCTTTTTTTGGTTTAAGGATTAGTTACCATACATGCCCAAGTTCTGCTCTTTACAAGTCCCTTTTCTTTTGACCACTGATTTTCTGTAAAACAGAGGGTTGAATAAAGTATAACTTCACTCAGGTATTACTAACCATGCCTTTTCTCCGATAAAAAGAAAACTCCTGTTCTTAAAGCTCCTTTCAATTCGTGACACATTTTTTACTGCTCCAGATTTATCAGACTCAGAGATTTAGAACCCAAACTTAAAAGGAATATCCCAATCTCGTCCTTTGCAATAAGGTAATGACCCAACTATGATGCCTGCAGGTTTCAAAAACCATTGCTAGTAAGGATCTTAAAGAGGTTTTTAAATCTGAAAAAAAAAATGTAAAATTTTTTACAAAAACGATTTTAAAACCTGCACTGCCAAAAAGCTGACCTAGTTTTTTGCAAGAAGGCAAGTCACCGATTTTCGTTTACTGATGAAAAGTCGTCTTTAAAAAGCTTTTAATAACAATACACTCAAAAGAAAAAATATGTTAGAACAGGTTACGGATATTACTACTTAGAAGAAAGAAAATGCAAAAAAAAAAATGGGGGGAGAGGGGAATACACTACTTGAGCCAAAAGAAAAAGTCAAAACTACACTCCACGCATACCACATTGTGTGCCTAAACAGCGGGTAGCTATCCCAGCTCTTCATCCCACGTGCAAACAATTCCACTGAAAACAATCAAACCCTATTCCCAAACAACCGTCTTAACCATGCTGGGTAGACATTGCTCACAGGACAAGCCTGACTCCTGGACGGGCTGAAAGGAGAGGACTATGGTAGAAAAAAAGAGCAAGAACGAGGCCCCCAGGAAGAAAAAGTGGGGAGGAAGAGAAGCAAGGGAGAACGAGAGCCCTCAGGTGGGGCTAGAAGTACCAAGGGTCCCGCATCAGGGAAAAGGGCACAAGTCACGGACCTTTCTCAACAATAAGCAACTGCTGCGGACCATGACTGCTGTGGAGAAGCATCCCTTCCCGCGGAAGCCTTACGCACTGAATTACGGCGCGACCTTTTTACGTCACCGCCGGCTACAATCGCTATATTATCCCCGCACGCTTCCACGTGGACAGCCGCAGGCGCCGTAACGTGCACGCGCACAGAAACCTGCGCATGCGCTGTGCCGTGCCCCCTACGGTGAGGTGGAAAACTGCGTCAGCCGAGAGGAAAGCCGCGCTAAACACTGAGATGTAGAGAAGCAGCGTGACGAGAGACAGGCGAGTACGGAGTGGTGCCTCAGGAATTGATATTTTGAATGGGACGGCACTGGAGAGTGGGCTGTCTTCGAGGAATTTTTGTGCTAATTGAGGAAAGCACAAATTACTTCAGTCTTTACTCTCGGCGAAGTGGAATGGGTAAAAACAAAACAAAAAAGCACCTCACATAGACAATAAAACCACATGCATAAAAGACATGGAAACTCACCTGGGAAAGAAGAGTCAGGAAAAGCTGTTAAGTCATTGACCAGCTGAGTAATCTCTAGCAAAAGCTTACAGGAGACAATTTAAAACCTGGGACCCAGTGTCAGAATCTGAGATGTGTAAGAATTTCTTTGCGTTCTGTGGGGAAGGGAACTTGAAGCTTGTCAGAAGAGTTTCTCGGAGTCGGGTAGATAAAGCTCACTAGCCACCTCTCATTTGAAGCGCGCCTTTGTGAGACTTAGGCTACTTTACTTTTCCTCGACCTGGGTAGGATCAGCAGATGGGCTGGATCCCAGTCCGCCCCCCTGCCTCCCTCTCCCCACGCCCTCATGCGGTGAACTGAGGTCCACAGCCCTGCTAGGCAGCCCTGCGCTCCACTGCCAGCGTAGTCATCTTTCTTAACTCAAAACTATTAACTTCTAGAATCCTTTTCACATTTCCAACCTTCACTTATGATAGTGATTGGAAATACACGCTGTAAAAACTCCCTCTCGATTCCTTTCCTGCTACTGAACCTCCCTCTTCCCCGCCAGTCAATAAAGCTATAATTGTCATTTAACCTGTAACGATTAAAGAAAAAGGAAATTGGGTTGTTACTATGTAGGTGTTTAGTTTAATCTTGATAACATTTCCTGCCATTTGGATTATTCTTTTTACTAGGTCTTACGATGTCAGAATTATACTGAGCCCAATCTATTTATTTATTTTCTAAGGTTTATTTATTTTTAGTGAACACAAGCCCAAATTGTTTTCTTTCTCACGTTTACTTGAGAAAATGATACCAGCGAATAAAAATAAATGAGAGATTTATATAAAAACATCTCAGAATACTGGGGAACATTGTGAACTATAAACGAAGGAGAAACCTAATATTTTTCTTGAACAAAACATGATCGGAGCCTGAAATATTTATTACAGCTCTGGTTACCAGATAGTAAAAGAAACATGAAATGTAAATTATCCACTTTTAATGTGTGGCTAAAATGAATATGAGGTGAAGTGACACAAGGCGTCCAGTTGCAGAAGTCACAATTGGCAGAAAATATTATTACTTCTACCATTGAGAGGACAAAATGCCTTCCCCATGGTTGCTCAGAAGATTGAAGTATACGCAAACCATTAAACTCAGTGACACTAGAAAATTTTGCATAATATGCATGTTAGCCTCAAGCCATTGGTATAACTTACAATTTGATTTAATAAATGTTATAAACTAGAGTTATTCTAATAAAAAGTTAATAAACATTTTATTTTGGAATAATTTACATTTACTGGGAACTTAACAAAGCTAGCCCAAAGAGTTCCTATATACCCTTTGCTCAGCCTGTCCTAAAGTTAGCATCTTGTATAACTGTTTGTCGGCACTAAGAAATTAATGTTGGTACAATACTATTAACCAAAATATAGACCTTATTTGATCTCACTAATTTTTCAACTATAACTTTCCTATGTTCCAGGATCCAATCCTGGACACCACATTATATTTAATCTAATAAACATTTTAGTGCCATTATTACTTTAAGCATAAAATGAACAAATATAATTAAGAAAGCTAGAATTTTATAATGCTATTTTCTAATCATCCCACTTCTCTCTGTTAATATAGTTACTCAAGAGGTAATTTACCTCAGTATTTACTGTGATACTAACTTTCTGGTACTCTTCAGCATTTATAATTTTCGTTATGAATAATACAGGTTAGCAGGAAGTAATCATTAGATTGGATTTACTAATACTTATTAACAAAATGCTGCTTCTCTGCAGTTCCTCTTCCAGAGCCACCCCAACGATGAAATGTGGAAATAATTGTCTGTTTTTAGTGGTCTTAACCTCCCTTTTCTGCATTCCCCTACCCTCTATCTTGTAATTACTTCTTCTTACTACCGGTACTAAGTACCCTTCTGCTTCCTCTCAGTGCCTGTCAAAACTTGGATCTCAGGCATGCATTTGATACCTGCATATTACAAGCTAGCATGATTTTAAGTCAGTATGTTAATTCTCTTAGGGCATTTACTTTTAGTTTTTATCTCTAATTGTGGAATGAATAAAATGCCCTCACTTCTACTGAAAAAATTTCAAGCTTTAGCATGGGAGATCCTTCAATGGGGGAAATGTATGAAAGCAGAGAAGGCTCCTTGGTATCCTTTGTATAAGAAAAGGTAGCCGCTTACATTGTTTCTATAAAATTCATTTTAACTTTAATTATTTTATTAATTCTATAACCCAACTTATCGGGTTCCACCAAATTTCATATACAAAGAAAATAATATAGCCCGAAGTTTTTGTTCACTGGAGTCCTTTATCCATAGGCTCTCCAGAGGTGTTTTTTCCCCCATAAATATACAAATTTGATCATATCATCAAATTCAGCATCCCCTTATGGTCTCAGCATGACTGCTATATCCATGTTCCAGATGGGAACATTTATAAAATTGCTTTCTTGGAAGTTCCATCTATGTATCTTATTGCTGCCTTTATTTAGAAAAGATCTTTTTTTTTTCCTTTAAAATGGATACCTTGCCATCTCCAACTATTTAGATGTCTACATCTTGTCCTTTTCTGTATTTCCTAACAGGTCCTTGGACTCATGATATACTCTCTAAATATTTCTTAGTTAGTTGATTTATTTTTTAGGAATGACAATAGCTAGAGTGCTAATTCCTATGACATATGAATTGCCTGAAATGGGGCATAGCGTTATTCTCACGCATTAGCCTTATAATCCCCAAAAGTAACATCAAATATTCTTTTAGTTCAAAGTATTGTTACTCTGAGACCATTATAAATTAAGGTCTTACATTCTACAACAAAATCAAATTCTCTTAGGTGATAAAGGTAAATGGATTGAAAAAATGAAAGCTATATACCAATTAAGCTCTTCATCTCTCTAAATTAAAATGTAGCATTGTCAAAGTAAGGACCTCAAGCCATGTAATTATTGTTCCTAAATAAGACCTATATAAAGAAAAATAAAAGTGGACTTATTGCCTTTCTTCCTAAGGATTCTTGGTTTCTTCATCTGTTCATTCTTAAAACAATTAGAGTTCCTAATTTGTCCCACACACTCAGCTATGTGCTAGAACATTGCCATGGTTACTGGAATAACTAAACAAGAGTAAATAAACAAAGTAGTTGTGTTAGCAAAAGAAAGAAGCGAATTTTAATATTTCTGATACTTGAATTCATAGTTAGTGGAAAAAAACTTATTGAATATGATTTTCCTTTGCTCTTAATACACCCTGTTTTTAATTTGAAGGATAGCATTGAAAGTTATTTTCTTAGAAATATATATATATATAATATAAATAAATAGAATTAGTTGAATCATGTTTCATGACCCCCGTTGTCAACTATTTCTACTAGAGGAAGAAAGGGTTTTAAGGGGCTTCTACTACATTGAGTCATTGATTGCTCTATTTTTTATACTTTCTTTTAATCATATACAGGTATAAGAATGGCAGTGGAGTTATCAGGAGGGCCTTTGATAATGATGCTTCCTGTTTGTCCAAAACAAGAGTACTCATGCAGCAGGAAAGTTGGTAAAGTATTCAGAATTCATATTTACCTAAACCATTTTCTTTGTTACTTAGTATTACTGATACTTCATTAAGCAGTAACCACTTACTAAGAAACAGAATTCTTAGATAATTTGAAGAATAATTTAAAATAAGGAAATGAATGTTTACATTAGTGTTTTCATGTATTTTTCTAAGTCTTTATTACTACCACATTGTAAGCTAATCAGCTAGAATATTCTCCTCTAGAAAAAGGTATTGTAAGAATATGTAAATCATTCTAAGCATGCTTGTTGGACTATCACTCCATACATGGTAAGCTACAGTTTTGGAATGGAACAGCATTTGTACACATGGCACCCATTATATAGCCTACTTAAACAGATGACAGAGAGTATATTCTGAGATGATGCCAAACCCATAACTTACTAGAGGACATGGTTGTGTGAACAGAAATGAAGTTTACTGAGAACTCATTTTGTTCAAGAGATTTATAAAGTATAAAATATATATAGTTTCTTTTTAACCTTTCTTAAGGGTCATAGACACTTAAAAGAGATATAATTTTTAAAAATTAAATCTGTAATAATTCTGTTTGGCCTTAAAATTCATTAATTCATTCAATCTAGCTCTTGCAATGGCACTAAATCTCTGATTTGGTTGCTGCAGAGCTCCCAGATATTTTGGTATTAATTTCTTGTGTCTATTTTCTTATCTCCCATTCACTCTTCAATTCACTAAAACCTTTTTTCTGTTCATATTGTTTTACTGAAATGGCACTCACTTGGTCCTTTTCTCAGGCCATATTATATTTGAACTGGAAATAACTATTAGAGAGGAAATTAGATATATTGGATATGCACCATTTTTGTTGACCAAACTGAATACTAAAAAAGGAGGAAAAAAATGAAGATATCAAAATGTAATATAATCCATAGAACTTTCTATTCTATATAATTCTTTTCCATGCTTCTTGGTAAGAAAGATCAGGCTCAAACCCCAGTATGCAACAAAACTTAGGCAGGAGGAAGTTTACAATGTTTTGCAATTATATTAAGCATCATCCTCCTTGACCTAACAAAATGCTAAGACACTTTCTGATGAATCAAAAGGAGATGGCAGTAGTTGAACAATGGAGAGGGTAAGGCTGTGTCTAGAGAGAGTATAGAATAAATTGTTTACTCTAGGGAGCTTTATAGGATGGAGTTGGCGTAAGTTTTATATGTGAATGATTTTTTACTTTTATAATGAACAAGCCGTAAGCAAAAGACCTAATAAAACACATTTTTTTTTTTTTGCTTTCCATTATTTCCTTAAATGTTTCCAATGGTGGAAACATCCCCTCACCATTCAATTAAAACTTCTAAGATTTTCTGCTTATTCTTAGATAATAAACATATCTAAAGACAGTTTAAAGACAACCACTGTCTGAATTTCAGAAATTAGAGTGGTGGTTCCTATATAATAATTGAAACTCTGCATGTAACTTAAAGTTACATCTTTTCCCTTCTCTCAGCCAGTGCTGAGTTTAAGTACCAGCTTGCTTCAGATCTCTCCAGATTTGGATGCAGCATGAAAGGGTGAAAGAAAAAAATAATAAGAAAATTCTTACTTGAACTTGTCTTTGGTGGGCTAGATTTAAGTTCCTGGTATTGAGAGATATTTAGGGCTACCCTCTCATGGGTGCTTTTGTGGGTACTTGGAAGAGTCCCATCACTGGAACCTCTTACCTTGGGTTTCCAAGTGGATAGATCTTTATTTGAGTGGTAGATTTACACTCTCTGACTTTGCTACATCCAGAAATCTGGGGTGCACCTCGATCTATCCTTGTGAATGGGGCCCCTTCATCCCTTTCCATACCCCTATTGGGCTGAATCCAAAGTGAGCTCTTCCTCAGATACTGCCTACCTCCAGGCCATGGGGAGCCCTCATGTAGACTTTACCTGGGCAAATATGAGAGGACAGGCCAATCCCCAAACAGTAGAAACTCTCGTCTATTACCACCAAAGCTGTTGATGAGTCAATCTCTTGGCTGCTTGATTTCTCTGGATAGGAGTCAGACTACAGTCACTATACCTCACCACTGCAGAGGTGAGACAGTAAGTTCTCTCAGTAGGCTTCTTGGTGGTCCCTGCACATCCAAATGAGTGTGAGGAAAGGGAACAGGCCCACCCTAATCCCTGCCCATCATGGATGGAGGACCTGAGAGGTACAGGAATTTTGTGGTCATTTCCTTTAAAAATCTGAATTTGGATCTGACACCTTACTTTGGTATGAAGCATCTCTGTCATCTTCATGTGTCAGCTGTAACTTGTCATTCAATGTCCTAAGATATTTTCTTTTTGAAAAATATGAAATTTGGGGCTAGAATTGAATTTGACTAAAATGTGAACACATTATGTTCTATTCTTTCTTGCTTCTCTACATGATCCAAAACTCTTGTTGTTTCTTTTCTTAGTTGATTAATAATTTAGTTATGGGGAGCTGGAGAAGGTATTAATAGAATTTTTCCCTTTACAACTTTTCTATTATAATAAGTAATATTTATTTGAGAATGATATTTTCCACCTATTTTATTCTTTTTTCTCTTCTGATATATAAAGGAAATAATAATAATCCTTCAAATAAACCTCTGAGGACTGATGTTGGACCATGAAAAATGCTACCTTGTGTGCCATTCATTTCAAATTTGGACTTCTCTTTGCCTACTGTGTAAATTTGTCTCTCTAACAGTTAGGAATGATTGCATCTCTTCATCAAGGAAATCATTTCTCACATGAAATGTCATCTTAGGAAAAAATGGTAATATAATCAATCTTGCCATGTAAGATTTCTGACAGAAAATTCTCTCAGAGATGAAAGGTAGTTTCTTTTTTTCAAAGGAAAATGGTGTCTTACTAGGTGAGGAATGCTATTTTTGTTAAAAGAAGACGAGATCTATGGATGTATAGAAATTGCTTATAGTTCACAGAGGAGTGAAACCATTAACTACATCAATTTCATATTACTTCCTTCTAAGATTTTAAAATGTTTCAACAAGGAAGCAAACAAAGATCACTTATAAAACATAACTATGAGGCTAGATATAAAAGGCTATAGCAGACTTAGATGGAACATAAAATTGAGTAGTCTTGACCCATTTTATTTATCTAGGCACATAGAAATTACCAATGAGTCAAAGCTATTATCCATCCCACCCTGATTTTACTAAACAAAGTAGCCCAAGTTTATGAAAACCACTATGCTACTGCTTGTCATAACATCTGAGAATTTCAAGTGGAATCGTTGCATTGTTGGAACCAGAAAGTTGAGTTCTTTGAGTTATTTTGCCCCGTCATATTTGGTATTCTTAAATACACTCATCCTCATTTCATGTCTCTTTAAATAGGGCTGTGATTGGGGTCACTGCCTTCTTTCTCATGGTATGTTTGGTGAAGAGCATGACTGTGGTAATTTGCTACTTTGTCAATTCAGCAGGAACTATGGTTACCAGAATTTCCTTCCCTTTAGTAGTTTCTGTTTAGAGTTGGCCATTAGAGAACTCTGCATGAGGTTTAGAAGGAAGAAGCAGCAGCCATTGTGCTCGAAAGGTTGCTGCAGGGCCCCAGGCTTTGCTCAACACACTTAACACATGCTTGCCTATGTGTGCATGGGCATGAGTTTGTGTGTGTGTGTGTGTGTGTGTGTGTGTGTGTGTGTGTGTGTGTGTGTGTGTGTGTGTGTGTGTTGAATGGGGGGCAGTGTGTTCCTGTTGTTTTGGCTCAACCTGTTCACATGGAGCAGCACCCAAGCCCAAAGCTTCTCTTGTTCTCATGAGATCTCTTCATCTTTTCCAATTTATGGGCCAGTAGCAAGGTGGTCAAAGACACCAAGCAAGGTGGCCTTGGTGTTTGAAATAATCAGTGGCCAGCATAGGTTCCAGTTTGTCCTTGTGGAAGAAAAATGTGTCTGTGCTTTACCCACCTGTCTTTCCAACTTTTATTACTGAGTCTCTGACTTGCCGACTTACAGTGACTTCAGGCTCACTGGCACACAGAGGCAACAGCTTTCCACAGCTCCCTTTATGGTCCCTTGTTATACACTTTTCTCCAGTCCTCCAACTATTCATATTCAGACCTTTATTTCCTCAGCTTCTGTCACTGTTGCCTTAGTTCTCATATCCATATTAATCCCTTATTCATAATGTTCTGTTTCCTTGATTGAACCATATCTGATATGATGCCTATTTATAAAAAGGATTACAAGAGTTAACCTTAGTTGTACCTCAGTGGAAGAGCTCCAGAAACCCAAGGTAAAAGGGATCTTGGACATGCAAAGAAGGAGAAGATACATGTTTAGCCTGGTAGGAGAGACTAAGAAAGTACAGAATAGCCTATGCCAAGAAATACCAAAGATCTTAAGTGCAGCAAGGAAGTTAAAAGGGAATCTGGATATCTTTTCAAGTCTACCCTGTATATGTACTTATATTCTCATGGAAGTAAAATTAACAAGATAACTAACTCTCAAAATGTGTCCCTTTTTAACATATATTTAAAACTCTGTAATAGCAATTCAGTTTCTGCTCTCTTCTCTCTGCTTTCATATAATCATAAACACAAAAGAAAGGAAAAAGAGAAAGAAAATCCAGAAGGTAAGATGTTCCAGAGTTAACTTTTCAAATTCTCTAAAGAATTTGATGAAACTTGTGCTCCCAACCCAAAGTCCATGTGACTATATAGACAAAAATTTTTCATTCTATTTAAGGGCATTTAAGGACCCTACAAAGCCTGTCCATGTAAGCATGGGGAGTTTATAGACTCCATTTCCCACCACTTCCATAGCATCATTTTCCCCCAGTTATCCCCATCTTAGTTATTAGAATCATCATAACTAACTTGATGAAGCCAAAAACCTCAGAAGTTAACCTTTTAAAAAAATTTTTTTTTTATTGGAGTATAGTTGATTTATAGTGTTAGTTTTGGGTATGCAGCAAAGTAATTCAGTTATACATATACATACATATATACTTTTTCTTTTCAGATTCTTTTCAATTATATGTTATTATGAGAAATTGAATGTACTTCCCTGTGTTATATAGTAAAAACTTGTTTATCTATTTTGTATATAGTAATGTGTGTCTGTTAATCCCCAACCCCTAATTTATCCCTCCCTGCCCTTTCCCCTTTGGTAACCATAGTTTATTTTCTATGTGCATGAGTCTGTTTTTGTTTATAAATAGAATTTGTGTCATTATTTTAGATTTCCCCTTGTAAGTGATATCATATGATATTTGTCTTTCTCTGACTTACTTCACTCAATATGATAATCTCTAGGTCCATCCATGTTGCTGCAAATGGCATTATTTCATACTTTTTTATGGCTGAGTAATATTCATTACACACACACACACACACACACACACACACACACCCCACATCTTCTTTATTCAGTCATCTGTTAATGGACATTTAGGTTGTTTCCAGGTCTTGGCTATTGTAAATAGTACTGCTATGAATATTGGGGTGCATGTATCATTTCGAATTAGAGTACCCTCTGGACATATGCCCAGGAGTGGAATTGCTGGATCATATGGTAAGTCTACTTTTAGTCTTTTGAGGAATCTGCATACTATTTCCTATAGTGGCTGCACCAAAATACATTCCCACTAACAGTGTAGGAGGGTTCCCTTTTCTCCACAGCCTCTCCAGCATTTATCATTTGTGGACTTTTGAATGATGGCCATTCTGACTGGTGTGAAGTGATACCTCATTGTAATTTTGATTTGCATTTCTCTGATAATTAGCTATATTGAGCATTTTTTCATATGCCTCTTGGCCATTTGTATATCTTCATTGGAGAATTGCTTGTTTAGATCTTTTGCCCATATTCTGAGTATTTTTCTTATATATAACACTTTTCCTTTAAAAGTGAAGCATTTTAATCCTTTCACTGTTTAAAGATTTTATGATATAAGGACATGATTATTTGCAAATACCTCAGATGTTTGCTTTTATTTTAGTAGTATTTTCAATAGAGCCCATAATAATTTAGAATTTCTAGTTATTTGGATGGAGCATTAAATGTACAATGTGTGAGAAAAACATGGATGAAATTTTAAAATGCTTTAAAATGAATGAAATGTTTTGAGGATTTTTTTTTTAATTTTTAAATCACTCTTTTCCTTATTGCAAAGCAATACAGGCTCAAAGTATTACAAACAAAAGAAAAAAAAACCCAAATTCTGTCATCCAGAGAAGTAATTGTTGTTTGCTTTTGCATATACTATTTGCGCTTTAGAAATAAACATTCATGTTATGTTTTTTGTTTGCATATGTGCATATACTAATTTCAAACAGTTGTTAGATACTTAAAACATATCTTTTAGGAACCTCTATTTTTAACACTTTTCTAGCATTTAAAAAGTAATAAAAAGTTACAACATTTCTTTTATAATATTTTGTAATATGGAATTTTGATTAACACTAACTGGGTGTCACTCCAATGAACTCAAACTAGTGATGTTTATTACATTTAAGGAAAGTGTCCAATAACCTCTATCTTACTACCACAACCCAACTCAACTCTCATGGTGGCAAACCCCAATTCCAGTAAATTCCTTATGAATGAGGAAACCCCTCCTCAGACCTCAGTTTTCTTAACCTACAAAATGAGGGCAATGGAGGAATTCTGGCATAGGTTGCTCCTGCATATAACAAGGATAAACTAAGTGAAAGATAAAGAACAAATACATGAAGGCATTGGAGAATGACCAAAAGGAAACAGATTCTGGAGGGCAGTTGACATTTGTAAGAAGGGAAGTACTCAGACTCCTGTATTCACAGTTTATAGCGTAAGGACTGGTCTTGGTGTGCTCCCTGCAGATTGGCTAAAAATCTGCCACAAAACATCAGGTTTGGGGGCTTGAAGAGTGAGAGTATTGAGTTTGGGTTAAGTATACTTGCTGGAAAGTAAAGGGAAAGTCCAAGGAAGGAAGGATCCAGGGAAGGGAATTCTCAATTTTTTTTTCTATGAGTCTTTTGCTGATGCCTGAACCATGCCTGAATGGGACACACTTTAAGCCAAACCCAAAAGATATAGCCCAATCAAGTCGATTGCATGCTAAACCAAACCAAACAAACATAAATGTGTGTGTGTGTGTGTGTGTATATATATATATGTTAGTTATATATTGTATATATATGTATATATAACTAACATTCTTTAGGAGAGTATTAAAGACTCCAGAATGTTTGGAAAATAACATTTACAATATCAAAGATACAACCTAAAATTACTTAATAAACCAAGAAACATGGAAATTTGACTCATTTTTGAGATGAAAGACCATCAACAGAGATCAGTCTGGAGATATCCCAGATGTTGAAATTAGCAAAGATTTAAAGCAGTTACTATAAACATATTCAAGGACATGAAAACAACAGCAACAACAACTGTGCATTATAAATGAAATATAGGAAATCTAGCAGAGAAATAGAAACTATAAAAAAGAAACATATGAAAGTTCCAGAACTAAAAAATGTAGTATCTTATATGAAAATTCATCAGATGTACTTAGCAGTGGAATGCAGATGATGAAGTAATCAGCAAAGCTGAAGATAAATTAATAGAAATTATCTAACCTGAGGAACACAGAGAAAAAATATTGAAGTAAAAATAAACAAGCCTCAGGGACCATATCAAAAGGTCTCAGATATATTTAATTAGAGCCCCAGAAGGAGATAAAAGAAAGGAATAATGGGCAGAAATAATATCTAAGGAAAACATGGCTGAATATTTCTCAAATTTGGTGAAAGGTATAAATTTGCACATTCAAGAAGCTTAACAAAACCTCAAGTGAGATAAATATGAAGAAAACCACTATTGTATAATAAAGAATTTGGCTAGCCTTGTCCCTAGTTCCTGGGAGATAACCTCTAAATCTTTGAAATTTCTTGGAGTGATAAGAATGTCTTTGTTACTCATGGTGGGCTTCTGGGACCATACCTGAGTTTATGCTAATGAGGTAACTCAAAATGGGGGCTAGCCACACCAGAAAGACCAACCATGTAATTACAGGGTTGGAACTTAGAGGTAAGTGATATGAGCCCAGCTTCTGAAGAGGACATGGTTGGCTGGAGATTGAGTTTAATCACTTGACCGATGATTCACTCAACCATACCTTTGTAATGAAACTCCAGTAAAAACTCTGAGCACTGGGGTGAGCTTCCCTGATTGGTAATTATACATCAGTGTGCCTAGAAGACGATGTCTTGTGGGGACACAAAATCTTTGCGTTTGAGACTTTATTCATCTCTTCACTTGGCTGGTCCTGATTTATATTCTTTATAATAAAACTATAATCATAAATATTGTGTTTTCCAGAGTCCTTTGAATCATTCTAGTGAATTATAGCACTTTAGGGGACTGTTGGGAACCCATGAATTTGTAGCCAGTAGATCAGAAGCATGGGTGACCTGAGAACTCTGGAATGTGCATCAGGCTTCTCAAGTGAAGGGAGGATTCTGCCCCTAACTTGCAAAATTTGACCTGATTCTGGGTAGTTAGCATCAGAATTGTGTTGCACACATCTAGACATGTTACCATCAACTTTGAGAAAACTAAAGGTTTTTTGAAACCTATGAGAGAAAAATAACATGTTGTGTACAAGAGAACTATGATTTGAAATGTTGACAACCAGAACACAGTGGAACAACATCTTTAAAGTGCTGGAGGGGAAGGGGGAACAAGACCATATCAACTCAGAATTCTATATCCAGTAAAAATGATCTTCTAAGAAATGAAGGTGAAATAGAATACATTTTCAGAGAAAAAAAACTGAAAGAATTTATTGTCAGTGGGCATGCATTACAAGAAACAATAAAGAAATTCTATAAGCTAAAGAGAAATAAAAATATGAAAATTTAGATCTTGATGTGGGGAGAGGGATGTAGAACTTGCAAATTATAGCATTGTATTGTGGAGCTTTAATGTCTGTAGATGTTGTACATTTGACAACTTTAGCAAAAACAGGCAAGGGTGAGTAAATGGACTCATATCTTGCGAGACTTCTACATTTGACATGTATTAATTCAATACTAACCCTAAGTAGCCCGTTAAGGATATGTATTCTTATCCTTAAAGCAACCACTAAAAAAGAATGCAAAGAGGTAAAATAAGGATCCTGGAATACGTAATGTTTATTCATATGCTATGTTTCAGCTAGACTAGAGATAAACAAACCTAAGTTAAACTTTTATTTCTTTATCTTCTAAAATGATGACAGCAAAATATTTCAATTAATGATCCTTTTAGTCAGGGGTAAGGATTAATGCTCTTTTCTCAGTTTCTCTGTTGAACTCTTTCTTGTTCTCCTGTCTCAGAGTCAGAATTTTGTTCATTTTTGTCTCCTGTGTTGCTGAAAAGAAAAATGCCTACTTTCTCTTCACTTAGTCAGCAGTCAACTAGTGCTTGTTTTCTCTGCATCCTACTTATTTGTCTCAACTTAATTTCCTGCCCCCTTTCTCCACAAGATCATTGAATCACACTTTGATAAATACATTGTTATTAAGGTTTACTAGAGGCAATTGGAACTGTAGATGTTTTAAATTAATGTCTTTCATTATGAGTCAGAAATTTGGTGAATTGAAAAATTATTCTTTTTGTGGGTATTCAGCATTAGTTAGTCAACATGTCCTTGCTGTGTGTGGAGTGCTTTTCTGAATTCTATGGGGGTGTAATTATGTAGTATTTCCTGGAGAAACATGCTCTATAAAGAAGAAACAGGATAAACAGAACTGTGACAGAACTACAGTGAAGTGATTGGAAGGTGGGAAGCATGGGGGCAAATAAATAAGCTGCTGGCCTATTCACCAGGAAATCTTCACAGGCAACATTAAAGTTCTGAAGGACTTGGGTGTGCCTTGTGAAAAGTTAACAAACCTCCCTAAGTGGAGGGAGTATTCATGGATATGAAGTAGAAGTCAGATCGAAATATTTATTGAGTGCTGATTGTACTATATGCCAGTCACTAGAAAACATGAACTAAAGATAGTGTTATTATAAACTAGTAGGAAAGAGTACATGTTCTCATGGAAAAAAGACAACATATATAATAATAGATGCCAAATACAAATATAAATAGATGCCAAAGAAGGTCGTGAAAATGAACACCTAATTGCAGAAGTAAGGTGAATTAAGTGGAAGAGACTTTGAAGTGGGGTCAGGGCCTAATGTGATGGAGAGAAGGGGAGAGATGTTCAATGATGTAAGTCAGAGATGAAGTTTGGGGACCACAGGAATATGCTGGGAACAAGATGATAACAATAGGTTGGTGATGCATATATTGCTGCTGGTGAAGGTGATTTTAATAAAATTAATGCATGTCATAGAAAATATAGGTGATTATTAGGATAGGGTTTGTTTTGGATACAATGATAAATAAGATAGATTAGTTAACTTTATAAATAACTGGTTGTTAAATCTAAGCTTCTACATGAAATTATCATGGCTATTTTTTAAACATATTGTATGCTTTTGAGTTTCACCACTGCACCCTCTTTTTGCCAAATGAAAAATCTTATTTCAAGTGTTTGACCTACAATACAAAAGTCTTCTGATTCTTTATATCCTCTATCTAAGTCTGTTCAGGAGGGTATAACAAAATATCAGAGACTGGGTAGCTTACAAACAATGGAAATTTATTTCTCACAGTTCTGAAGGCTAGAAGTCAAAGATCAGGGTGCCAGCATGGTTAAATTTTAGTGAAGGCCCTCTTCTGGTTCGCAGACTGCCTACTTCTTGCTGTGTCCTCACATGGTGGAAGGGGCTGGGGGTTTCTCTGGAGCCTCTTTTATATGGCATTCTTCCCATTCAGCAGGGTTCCATGATTTAAACACTTCCCACAGGCCCTACCTCCTAAAACCATCACCTTTCGGGATTAGCATTTCAACATATAAATGTGGAGGGGGCAAAAACCTTCAGACCCTTTGGTTCTGTGACATCATACCACCCTGGAGCTTGAATAGACTGATTGTTCTATCTCTTCTTCCTTCATTGATTCCATTTGCAGTTCATTTACCCCTAAATCTGGGCATTGTCCTCCACCTTCATCTCAGCTTTCTTTTTTCAGTGTATACTCTCATAACAACAGTAATTTTCTATCAAAACAGAGACCTCTCAATTTGTATTTCTAGCTAAGTTGGAGATTCTCCAGAAGATCCAGAATCAATTCTAATGCAACACATCCTGAATCAAATTTATCCTTCCCTCCATCCTTCCTTTCCATCTTTCATATTTGTCATTGTCAACTCCATAAGCAGGCATGCTAAAAACATTTGTTCTCTTTCCTTTTCATATCATGTCAATGTGACCAGTCAACAAGTTTTGTCTTTATGCATTTGAAATATAGTATCCTGTCCCTGTCTAAAAATTTTATAATGTGTTATTTGACAGTAGAAGAGAATATGCCTAACATATATTTGTTGGCAATTATAATCATAAAAAGAGTAGTGAACTTACCATCGTAGAAGTTCTCTATACATTTTTTCTACATCTCATTCTCTTGTACACCCAAACCTAACCACTCTCCTAAATCACTTCGTTACTGTTAAAATTACTTTGTTAGGTATATACGTATTTATAGACAGCATATAATTTCATTTTGCTTGTCTTTGAAGTTTATAAGAATGGTATCTTCTGCAATTTGCTTTTCTTGTCTGTAATGCATATAGCAGTAGTCTACTCATTTTCTCTGCTGAATTACATCCCATTGCGTGAACATACCATAGTTAATTTATCTGTTCTCCTGTTAATGGTCATTATAATTGTTTCCATTTTTTTGCTTTTATGAACAGTGCTACTATGAACACCCCATTCTAATGTATGTCTCTTGATGCCCATATACACTTTTCTTCAAGATCTTTTCTGGGAATAAAAAGACTTACTGCAGGTTATGTGCTTGTTCAGACTCACAAAATAGTGCCAGTTTGTGTTCTAGACTAATCAAACCAATTTACACTCCTCCTGGTATAGTGTAAGAGTCCCTGTTGCTTCATTTGATGGCTAATTATTTGTGTCAACTTAACTTTGTCGTGGGATGCCCAGATATTTGGTTAAATAGTATTTCTGGGTATGTCTATCTGGGTGCTTTCAGATGTGATTAGCACTTGAATTGGCCATCTGAGCAAACCTTCCCCAATGTGGGTGACCATCATCCAGTCTGTTGAGAGCTTGAATAGGACAGAAAGGCAAAGGAAGGGAGAATTTTCTCTCTCTGCCTGACTGATTGAGCTGGGACATTGGTCTTTTCTTTACCTTCCACTGGACTTACACCATTGGCTCTCCTGGTTCTCAGTCCTTTGAACTTAGACTGACTACACCACCAGATTTCCTGGGTCACAAGCTTGCAGACAGCAGATCATGAGACTTCCCAGGTTCCATAATCATGTGAGCTAATTCCTTATAATAAATCTTTATATATATGTATTTGTAGTATATACACATATATTATATGTATATTTTTTCCCTTTTTTTCATGGAGAACCCTAATACCCTTCATATAATCACAAACATTGATATTGCTAGACTCTTAATTTTTGACAACCTGATGGTTGTGAGTTGATAACTTATTGTAGTCTTTCACAGTTTGTACTTCTCTACTTGCAGTGAGGTTATGAATATACTTATACAAGTCATTCATTATTTATGTTTCCTTATTTATGAAATGCCCCTCTAAGCCTTTTGCCCAGTTTTCTGTTGTGATATTTGTCTTTTTCTTGTTGATTCCATGAAGATTCTTCTATCTTGGATCCCAGTTGTAATCCATTTGGGGTTATATGTGCTATAAATATCTTCTCCCAGATTATAGTTGTCCTTTATCTTTATTTATGGTGTCTTATGGTTAACAAAGGTAATTTTAATGTAATCAAATGTATTAACTTTTCTTTTATGGTTAGCACTTCTTGTATCTTTTGTAAGAAATGCTTGCCAACCTCAAGATCATAAGGATAATCTGAATTTCTTCAAGTTGTAATGCATTTACACATTTCACATTTAAATTTTTAATCTACCTAGGATTGGTTTTTGTGATTGTATGAGATAGAAATCCACTTTTATTTTTTTCCATGTGGATAACCAATTGTCTTAGCCTCAGTTAGTGAAAAAGATGCTGTTTTCCTAAGGATCTGCAGTTCCGGTTCTGTCACAGATAAGTCTCTATGAATGCATATGTCTGTTTTTAGGCTCTCTAGTGTACTCCATTGGTTAATTTCTCTATTCCAGTTATGTCCTATTTAATTACCAATGAGTCCCCTCTCCTTATTGTTGTCCTTTAGAAAATTTTTAACTATCTTAGATCTTGCTTTATCATAAAACTTTTAGACTAACTTTTCATTAACCCTGTTATGGTTTTGGTTGAAAATTTATGTATCATTTTGAGAAGATAGATATCTTTATAGACCACATACTAACATTCTTTTTAAAAAAATTTTCTTTAATGTCTTTTAAAGAAAATTCTCCATAAAGGATTTAATTTGTTGAATTAATTTCTAGATAACTTATATTTTTGTTATTATAAATAGTATCTTTTCTAATTTATATTTTGTTTGTTACTTATATAGAGATGCAATAGATATTTTAGATTGATCCTATATTCAGCCACCTTATAAAACCTTACAAAACTCTTAAATAATTTGTCTGTAGATATAATTTGTTTTACTATTATCTAAAGCAAACACATATATAGCATTCTTACTATGTAGTAGGCACTGTTCCATACACTTCACAAATATTTATATAATTACCTCAACATCCCTATGAAGCAGGTTCATTTTTTATCCCCATTTTACAGAAAAGGAAACTAAGTCACAAAGAGATTAATTTGCCCAAAGATACAGATTTTCATTTGAACCCAGAAGGCAAGATTTAAACCAGTCCGTTGATCTCTAAACTTCATGCTGAAGCAGTAGCTTTGCTGCCTCTCCAGGAGGCTGAAACGTTCTGATTCTTCCTTTCTAATCCTAATCCTTCCTCCTTTTTTTTTTTTTTTTTTTAACCTTTCTGTGTAGGTATTGTTTTACACGTGAACAAAGATAATCCTTGTCTTGTTCCTAATTTAAAAGAGAATGCTTTTGATGTTTAAGGAAAGATGCTTGCTGTAGGGTTTTGGTTATGAGATTAAGGAAATTCCTTTCCATTCTTAGTTTGCTAAGAGTTTGGTTTTCTTAAAATCTTGAATAGGTGTTGAATTTTATCAAGTGGTTTCCCCTTTAATTTGTTTATATGTACTGATTTTTGTGTGTTGATCCTTGTATCCCTGGGATAATCCCAGCTTGATACTGATGTGTATTTTTCTAAATCCTAATGAATTTGGTTTGATAATATTTTGCATAGGATTTTTAATCTATTATCATTAGTGAGAAAGGCTTGTGACTTCATGCTTTTTCACGCTGTCTTTGTCCCTGGGTCTCTGGGCTGGGGAGGTGGGCAAGGTGAGGGCGTGGCCTCTGGAGCGGCCACCCACTCTCTGCCCCCTCACTTTGTCTCTAGAAAAGGAGCGGGATGAGGGCTTCAGGGCTGACTCCCGAGCCCCCTCCACTCGCGGCAGAGCTCACCGCATCGCCTTCCGCGAACTGGAGCCTCCCGGCACTCCCTCCCGGCCCAGATAGAGGCACGACCCAGACGGTTCAGCAGGGCGATCTCAGGGCGACAGGTGAGTGCTCGCGGAGGGGCCGCGGAGGGGCCCTGAACGCCGCTATCTGCTTATCGCCTGCCTTAGGGTGGGTCGGGATGGGCAGGGATGGGAACCTGAGGGCAAGGGTCATCCCTAGCCGGCTCAGAGACTTCTTGTTCCTCCCAGGCAGGAGCCGCCCTTGTCCCTCCAGCGAGCGCAGCGCAGGCAGGACATCCCGTCTGACCACGCGCCTCTGCAGACGGCTAAGGTACCACTCTCCCGTGGGCTTCCTCTCTGCGTTGTGACCCCACCAGTAGGGCACTGGTCAGACGACCTGAATAACCTAAGTTTCAGTTTGTTTCATTCTATTTGTCTCTATAACCTAACTTTTTGAGGGGAAGTGGAGGGATGCAGGTGAGTCCTGTCTTCTGGATCTGTCTTTGTCACTTCACTCCTCCGCCCCGGCTGTCAAGGTTGTGTCAGGGACATTTCCACTTCCAGAATGGAATGGTAACTTGTGGCAATTCAAAGCCAGTTTAGACCTTGACTTCACTTATGTACTTCAGGCCGATTTAACAAGCAGTCAGTAATCAGGGAAACTTGTGAAAAGAACCATGTGAAAATACCAAGATTTTGCTGAATGTCATTGGTGCTGCACCATTTCATATTCTCTTATATTACCTTTATTGTCTTTGTGCTCCTTCGTGTATGTATGTTAACTTTCTCTGACCAGCTCCTGAACACCCGGAGAAAAGCCAGGGATCCACCAGACATCAATACAGAACAAATAATGGGAGCATCAGTAACTTTGAAACTTAAAATAGAGCTTGAGCATCCAACATCATTTGGGTTAAGAGATTGGAAAGCGTCAATTAAAAAACAAGCAAACCTTTTATCATGGGATGGGCTGCATTTTGATCCACTTGGTTGAAATATGTCATGGTAGGAGTCTTGGATAGGGAGACAGGAGACCTGAGAACTTGCTGGGTCATATCACTGAGAATTTTTCTAATCTCTAAAGGCACAAGATTGGAGCACATGCTTTTTAAAGTTTCTTTCAGCTTTAAGTGTCTGTAATGAAATTAATCTATCACAACTTCATAAACATGTGCTGGATTTCAGTGGCTTCTGAAGACTTTATCAGGAGGCTGGTAAAGCTGTAATTGTAATATCCTTTTGAAGGGAGGTCTGAGAGTTGGCAATTCGAGGAAAACCAACAAATACCTAGTAGGCAAATTTGGCTTGATCAAAACCAAGTTCATAAGTATTACAATTTTTCAGGTTTAAACAGATCATCAAGTAATTGAATAATTTTCTTTTAAAGTTAAAAACATATCCCCTCATTTTTTTTTCCTGTGTAGAATATGGATTTTGTTACAAGATGGTTCTACCTACCACTGGGCTGCATGATGCTGATCAGTGAGATTAATGCTGATTTTGAATTTCAAAAGGGGGTGCTTGCCAGCAACAGCCCAGGGATCATGGAAGACATTGATCTCCAGTGCTGGAACGCTTGCTCTTTGACACTGATAGATCTCAAGGAACTCAAGATAGACCACGATGTGGATGCTTTCTGGAATTTCATGTTGTTCCTGCAAAAATCCCAGTGGCCGAGACATTATAATGTCTTCTTAAGCATAGCTCAGGATTTCTGGGATATGTATGTAGACTGCTTGCTTTCAAGATCTCATGGAATGGGCAGAAGACAGGTGATGCCTCCCAAGTATAATTTTCCACAGAAGATTACAGGAGGTAATTTAATATGTACTTAAGAGAATACAGTTTAGTTTTCCTAAAAACTCAATAGTTAATCCTTCTGATTTTCCAAGTTTACCCAAGAAGATAGAAAATTTGCCATATTTTCTCCTAATATGATTGGTTTTGATTTTTACTTTTAATTTTTTTGTATTATTTAGGTCTGATGTACAAATATTTGATTCTGCTATTTAGCCCTGTAATTATATTACATTTGTTGAAGTAATTTTTAAACATCAGATAGTGTTTAGGCTTTTGAAATTAATTTTTTCAATAGAGTTATTTAAAAGATGGGACTCTTAAGAGTCAGATTACAATAAATATTAACAGTTTCTCCTCTCTAACCTTATAGGACTGGATTTTAACAAAACGTGAGTTTTACGTTTAAGAGAACAGAGAAAATACCTCAAGCAAGATGACACCAACCTGAAAATTTAACTCTGTCAGTATTTATGAGTATTAAATGTTTCCTGTAGTATTTATCAAAATTGTTGTTTCTAATTCTTTAATATTGGTGAAAGTTGTATTTTTGTTGATATGTAGTTGTTTTATGGCTATTGAATTATCATTCCCATCTTTTCAGGTAACTTGTCAATAATTTTTTATTTAAAAGACACCTTTTAAAACATCTTCATTTTAAAGAAAATACAGCTTAAAATGCAAATGCAAAATGTTTTTAATACAATGGAGTAAAATTATAACCAATTTTATATGGCAACTTATACATAATATTGACTTTAAAACTCTGCCAAAACTGATGTCAGTATTATCCTAATAAGTATTATTTAATCTTGATGTAGTGTACTGTGTGGCTTCTAATATATGTATCTCATCACTGAGCTTATATATTATTTTTCTATGCATTAGGGCTAAATTTTTTTTATGTTCCCATTTTATTGTCTTCATTTTTAAAAAGGAATAATAAACAGAAAGGCAGTAAGGAACTTCATGTTAGTAAAGTGCAGTTTGATAGAAGTTTTTTCTTTAGTCTTTAACTGTTATCTCAGGTATTTTCTGTACTTCCTGTTTCTAGCACACATCTTTTTCCAAAAAGAATATGAAGCTTTAAAGAAATATACCAAACAATAGGATAACATGAAGTAGATGAGGAAATTGGGATAATGAGAGATAAAGGCAGGAAAATAATAATATGGAGTTTAGTTTTATACTTTTAATGTTTAGATTCATAATTAATGTTTAGATTCATACTTTAAAAGTTTAGATTCATACTTTTAAATGCATGTCATAAAAATCTATACCTTTAATAAAGGGTAGCTGTAAATTTGGTCCAAGTTTCCTATTTTCAAGGTGAAGAAGGATTCATGAGCAGTTTCAGGATTCACAATGTGTTAAGAAAAACCAAACATGTTTGGGAGAAGCCCAGCTTTTCCTCAGACTAGGGACTGATAGAAATCTGTCCTTTAAGTGTTTATAATGGCTGTCATTGTGTATGGCACCATGTTTTTTCAAGTATCCCAGCAATGATGGATTGCCTTCAGTGCAAGCTGATGCTAGCACATTCAAACTAAATTAAATATGAACAATTTTAAAAGCAGCAAAAATAATACAGAACAAGTATACAACTGTCTTTTGGTTTGACTTGATCCCAGGATAAATTTTGAATTAAAGGAGGGGGCCTGACATTTTTTGAGTTATGGACCATTTTGAAATTCTGATGAAGCTATAGACCCTTTACTAGGGGTTTTATATACACACACTTATCATTTTAATTAATTTAATTAAACCCTGTATAATTTCAGGGGTCCCATGAGCCCCAGGTCAAGAAGCTCCAATATTAAAGGATGAATGGACTGCATAGCTTTCAGGTATTCTTTTACAAATATCATTTTATATAGCTGAGTTTTGTATAATAACTGGTTGCAGATAATATGAGGTTGTAAGTCTAATAAATTCCTAGATTGAGAATATTTTATCTTACCAATTATGGGTAGATCCCTAAGCTCAGAAAATCCATTTGCCTGGAGGATAGGGCTATATTCTTTTATAAAAATGACCAGGCAGATACCCAAGAAGATGCCTAATTCATTTCTTGCTATAGAGACACACAGGGTCATGATTTTCCTTAGAAAACAGCTCTCTTTTACAACACGTGGGTAGGTGATTGAAGTTCAGAAGTTCAGTGCCATAAAGCACGACCATGTAGTTTTAGTCTAAAAAATTTGTCCCATCAGTTGTTATCAATCATAGTTGTCGTAAAAATTTTATTATAGCAATGATGACCTTTTTAGTGTTAATAAAATTGTTAGCCTTCCAAAATAGATTAATTGCAAATGGTTTCCCAGTTCTTCTAGTTGAATTTGCATGCTACCATGGATTACTAAACATATTAAAAATAAGGACATTTGCCCAATGGGCATTCTGGTTTTAAAGCAGTTCATTAAGATGGCTTGTAAGCCTTTTTGATGTACTTAGATATGTTCTGTTAAATTCCCCCAGTTTTTGGCACAAATCATGTGATTTGTATATAGAAAATTTTATTCTTTTTAAAAAAAATTATTCACTTATTCATTCATTCAACAAGAATCCATTGAGCTTGGAGGTACACTGCTGAGGAATCCAGACATAATCCTGACTCCCAGAGCTGTCATTGCTGTAGGATAAAGGTATAGCAGGAAATAATATCACTAACTCAAAAGCAGTTTTGTGATGCCAAAAAAATTTTTTTGAGGTAGAAATGGTAGCCAAAATGGGGTTGAATGGGGAACAGTATGTGTTCCTTTTTGGCCCTGTTCAGTATCATCAGAGTAGATCAGACAAGGCATCATTTGAAAACAAAACAAAACAAAACACCCACACACCAATTCTTGCAGTGGTATCACAGCTTTGGATTTATGCTGAGCTCATACAGCTTACCTCATAATCAGTTATTTTCCAGAACCCTGAAAGCTGAGGAGGGGGAAAAGGCAGCAAAACATCTAATATTGCTCCTAAAACATTTCTTCATGAGGTGGTACAGTGGATAATAATTGAGTATTTGTGCCTTAAGTTTCTCTACTCTTCTTATAGGTTTTTTAAAATTTAAATAAATGTTTATTTTAGAGTACTTTTGGGTTTGCAGAAAAGTTTCAAAGATAGTCCAGAGAGTTCTTGAATACTCCTCAACCATTTTTCCTGTTAACATCTTACATTAATATGGTTTATTTGTCATAACTAATGAACCAACATTGACACATTATTAATTAAACTTGATATTTTATTAGGGTTTCACTAATTTTTCCCCTAAAGCCCTTTTTCTGTTCCAGGATCTCATTCAGGAAGCCACTTACGTTAAGCTGTCATAACTCCTTAGGCTCTAAGAAAATGTTTTTGATGACCTTGATGATACTAGATAGATATATTGTAGGATGTTCCTTAGTATGGGTTTACCTGATGTTTTTCTTATGGTTAGACTTGGGTTATAGGCTTTTGGGGGTGAAGATCACAGAAGTAAGCACCATTCTCAACATTTCTTATCAAGGGTACATGCTGTCAGCATGACTTAAAGCACTAATGGTGTTTAACCTTGGCTAGGGTAGTGTTTGTCAGACTTCTTGGCTGTAGAGTTGCTTTTCCTTCCTTTTGTGTTATATTCTTTGGAAGAGAGGTACTAATCATAATCCACAGTTTAGGGAATGGGGAGTTGTGTTCCATTTCCCCGAGAAGGGACTATCTACATAAATTATCTGGAATTCTTTGTATAGGGGATTTGTCTTCCCTCTCTTCCTTCTCCCTTCTCTCCCTCCCTTCTTCCATCATTTTTTATATCAATATGGACTTAAGGACACTTATTTATACTTTGGGTTATAATCCAATACTATATTAGTTACTTTGTTCAAATTGTTCTAGCTTTGGCCACTGGGAGCTCTAGGATGCTCCAGACTTATCTGGTATATTTCTGCACATCCCTAAAACCACCCATTTCTCCAAGGAGCTTATTGGAGAATGTTATTAGAAATCAAGATCTGGGTAAGGGGTGTATCTATAGATTTTTGCATGATAGTACCAGGGCAGTACCTAGATGTCAGGGGCTGCCTTTTTCTTTCTCAGAAATCATCCTTGACATTTTCCTTGACTGTAAACTAAATGCAAAGCAATTATGAAACATGGTTGCCAACAAAACTAATGTAAGCTTAGGCTGTGTTGGAAGAAGTTGTGTAAAAATGAGAGGGACTACTTTTATTATATCCTCTATGTGTCCTGTTAAACCTGAAAATCTTTGTCCAGTTCCATTGGTCTCAGGATAGAGGAATAGTAACAAATTGCAGCACTTCAGAAGGGTCTGGCCAGATTCATAAAGTCTGGAATGATTAAATAAGAATGATTAAAGAAATTGGATATTTGACCCGAAAAGAAGTGGAGTGAACATCATTGTTTTTTCCTGAAGGCAGACTGAGGACCGGATGAACAAAAGTTATTCACCTATTTATTCACTGGTTTTCATCTAATATGAGCAAGCACTGGATAACAGGTCTAATCATTGAAGGAGCTCCCCTGTGCAGTGAAAATCTTCCTGAAGGGTGTTGAAACTGCTTTCATCTGTACTCACTAAACTCCTTTTTATTGTTTTGACTTTCTTTTCATTTAGTTTATTATCAGGAGTATGTTTGAGAGCTGAAATTTTGTCTCAACTGACTCATGAAAGGAAATATACTGTCCACCTTTCAGCCAGGCTGAGTGGGCGAGGCAGTACATCCCCTCAGGCTCAGGAGTGGTGTGGGAGCACAGGGTGTGAGGAGAGACAGACTTCTCAGTGTCATTGTCAGACAGAGGGACTGATTCACTGTCTCACTGCCTGGTGGCTGGAACTGTAATATGCAAACTTGGGTGCTGTCTACCAAGTGCAAGTGTCTGGATTAAACGTTACTACCCTCCATCCACCTACATCTCTTCCTCTGCTAAATGGCTGCTGGGTTATTGCCTGCCATATTTTACCTTTCCTCTTCCTCATGGGTAAGATATACAATGGCAAGGAAAAGGTTCACAGAAATCACAGACTGTTTTGACTGCAGTCAGTCCTTATCAGTCTGGAGGTACTGTATTACATTCAAAAAATTATCTTCAGCCAAGAAATATCAGTTCTATTCCTGTTAATGTAACATTTTATAAGCCTTACCACTTTAGAGAAGGTCTGTCACTGTTATGAAGTAAATACTTTAACATGTCCATGTTTAGCATTCCCTGTAGTGTTTTGTTGGCTGGACCTTCCCTTTGAGTTTAGGATTTTGCTGCATTTGCAGAAGTCAAGGTGAAGGCTGCCAGGAGATGAGGCCAACCTCACACTTATTCAATCACTTAATTTATTTACTGAGGAGTTGGTTACAACAATGAATGAGAAATGGTTTCTATCTTGTCTTAAGGGAGTTTAGAGTCTGAGGAAGGAACTTACAGTCTAAAAAATGGGGCAAACATTCTTTGCTCTTAGCCTTTAACACTTCATCTCAATTCTGTGTGTCTGAGATGTACCTGAAGTGTGTCTGGTGCTCCTGTATGGGTATCTCATGGTTCCATCTTCCTACCCACATCCATTCTTGTGTCTCAGTTACTCCCTTTTACATGTTATTTTTGTGCTTAGGGCTTCCTGGGAAGATGAGGAACAAATTATGCCTTCTACTGTCTTCTCGGGGTGGGGTGGGGTAATAAAGAAAGGGATTCAAGAGAGGACAGAGTTCACTGATAAGCTGGTGCATGTTATCTGCTCCTGTGAGCCACAAGGAGAGTGGGCAGCTGGGCCACGGTGAGAGGCTGCTGGCAACTCATTCTAATTAGAACAGTAACAACAACTGCAGTTTCTTCTCTCATTGCAGATGCTACTGTCCTCACAGTCGGGATCATGAAAAATTCCTGGAGGAATGTGAGTCGGGAGAGGAGGAGTCAGGAAAGGAGGGAGGAGAGAGCAGGAGAGGGTGGGGTGATGGAGCATTTGTTTTTCTGATAATAAAGGTGGATTCTATGCATGTCTTCCCAACTCTGCACTTAGTAGCACCATGTTGCTAGCTTGAAATTAGTCATAGTGGGAGTATTTATACCATGCAAATTGCCAAGCATTACAAATGAGGGCTTTTTTCCCTTGAAGAGCTGGTGGTTATACATTTAGCACCAGTATACTGCACCCGATAGGCCTAGAGTCTAGACTCAAATTCCATTGTATTTTCCTGTCTGAGAAAACAGGCTCTTGTCTCTCCCGGCCTTGGACATGAACTCAACTTTACAGCTTCCTGGGTGGATAAGGGGGTGGATGGGCATAGAGACAGGCTGTGGAAGCCTCATAGCAGCACACAGGGACACAGGCACTTTTCTCTACACTCAGCATTCAGGCATCTACCTCCTATTCTTTGGCAAGATCCTTCCACCACCGAAACTGTTTTCCCCCACTCTCCCTTTCCCTTCCCCATTAAAGAAGACAAGTAGCATTGGAGTTTGTTTCTATATTCCATCTGTACTTTTGTTTTTTATTTTTATTGTTTAGTTCATGACTAACATTTGCTTTTTGTAGGCGAGGTAACTTATTTTACTTTTACCAATATATTTGTTGCAAATGTTTTTGCTGCCCACTATTTATATATACTTATAATAACAATATCCTGATTCCTCATATCCATATGCTTTGGATGGTATTGGCCTGCTTCTGGCTCTGGGAGTAGACAGTCCTCAGATCTGGCCCAACTCATGGTGAATGGCTCAGGAGTGGGCATGTGGCCAATCAGGGGACCCAAGATGCAGAGACAATTGCAGAGACTGTTCAGATATAGGCATTTCTTCACTGGGTATCAACCTGGGAGAATATAATTCAGGACCTGCTAGGGAAGGAGAAGATCCTATTCACAAAGTTTTAGTCCCTGGATCCAACAATGCTTGCTTGTCATTTAATTACTAGATTTTATAGGCACAGAATGTGTAGAAGTTTTTTTTTTTTTTTCCCTCGGCTTAAACTACTTAGAGTAGCTCATGCCAGCCAAAAGAGTCTTAACTGATACAGTATGTTCTACAGTTTTCAGTTAAGAGAATTAGTAATCTTTAGAAAGAAATTGATGACAACTTTTCTCACAAGTGTATGTTGATATTTTCAATAAAAATAAATTATATGTGCTTGCTTTTATTTTTTAATAGTACTTTACTAAAATATTTATTCTAAAATATTTGCTTTACATTTGCATGTAAGATACATTTAACTAAAAATTATAAGAATTTATTTCAGAAAGTCTCTAGAGTATTTATGTGGGAACACTCTTCTTTGGCTCATCCACAGTTTTTACTGCTTTCACCCTCTGTAAGGCTCCTCCTCGAATAGGCAGTTTCTTAAGAGCAATATCTGTATCAGCCAGAGGTCCTCCCACTAATCGGGCAGGAGTGCTTTCCACTGTTACTACCCGACCAGAGGGAACCTACAAAGCAAAAGTAAATATTTAAGAATCCATTTACAAAAATTTTCAATAAGAGAAAAACCCATTCCTCCTTCAGCTAACTTTGGAAAAGACACAAAATATACATAGCAACTAGGAGGCAGTGTGGAATAATGGAAAGATAAAGTCTTTGGAGCCAAGAAAATGGGTTTGAATTCTACTTCTACTGCTTTCCAATCAGGGCCAAACATGTCCAGAAGAGGACAGCAGGAACACTGGAATATGGTCTTGGGTCTATTTGCCAGGCAAAGGAGGCAATGCACACTTTCTGTCAAAGAGATGTAGAGATATATTTTGAACAGTGTTTATAGTGTTTCTTGGGAATCCTAGAGGGCTAGGTCTGGTCTAAACCTGGACCAGGAAAGGGTAGAGATAAATATCCCTTACCTGTTTGAAATTTGACCAGCAAAAAGAACTATGAGACAAAACCCAATGGAAATAACATACTTTGGGGACTAAATTCAATACCTGCTAAGAAAAGTTATGGAGGAAAAAACTCTTACTGTTGTGTTAAGGCCTTTAATATCTGTCCAGTGAAATACTGCATTTGGAGGTTGCTTACTGCGTCTAGAGGATTCTATAGCTTTCTCCTGAAGTCGTTTTGCTTTCTGGAGATT
Source organism: Camelus bactrianus (assembly GCF_048773025.1). Lineage (NCBI taxonomy): Eukaryota > Metazoa > Chordata > Mammalia > Artiodactyla > Camelidae > Camelus > Camelus bactrianus. Next base: position 64,179,661 of record NC_133545.1, read on the forward strand.
TTTGAATTAGAAAGAAAATTAAAAATAAAATTAATTGCTATTAAAGCATCAACTATGGTACTTAACAAGGAAATATACAAAACACATTTGTGTCTGGCTTATAATTTATTAGTTAGCTCTAGAACCTGCATTTACTCATTTAGGCTAAGAAAATACTTATTAGCAAGTTATACCTTTTGTACTGAGCAGAAAACACCTGAAAGTGCTACTGAGATTTCCAGAGGTACTGTTCACATATGACCAAGGGATAAGGTAAGTCCTACAGAAATCAGGTTCAATTTTTTGCACATAATTGAATAAGCTACTAAATTTACAGCAGGTGATGCACGTTTTCAAATTATTTTGCATAAATTAAATACTAATTCAGTACACTTAAAAATTTCAAACATTCAGAATAATGTAAACTATATAATTTGCTGCAGTTACATTCAAACTCAATAGTTGAGGCACTAGAACAGGTGAAATTCAGTGTAATAAATGACCTGCATAGAAGAGGCTATCTTAATATGATTCTACTATTTTTGTGGACTAACATAACATTTAACAATTTCATACCTAGAAGAATTGTGACATTATGTAAAAGTGTATCCCAAATATTAATGGAAAAGTTAGGAAAAAGTAATGAGATTTTGGAAATCTATGGTGCTGCTTAACATATTTAAGGTGAACAATTAGCATTATAAACTTTTTAGATTAGTTTCTAGCTTATAGCTGAAACAGGTTATCACATCTTTCCAAAGAGGTGTTTAGCCCAAATTCCCATTTAAGCATTGATATCATGTTTCTTTTGATGGTCACAGAGGGGAAACATCTTTGAGGGAGAGGGTAATACGGAGAGTTGTTTTTTGTGTCCTTCACTCTGCTTCTACTAGAAAAGACCAGTGAATAAGAAGGCTCAGAATGGAAAGTAGGAGCACATTTCTCCTGCTCATTCCTGACTGATTCTCATCTCTTTTATACTAACCAGGAATACCATCTTTGCTTCCTACTACTGAGCCAAGTGAAACTCAGAGTGGTATCTTATATAACTGTAAAAATGTGTAGTGTCAGTTACCATCCTAAATTGCAAATGAGGATCTAATAGTGTTGGTATTCCATGAAAGATCAACAGAAAAAGGTGAGTGAATATTTATTCCTGAAAAATTCTGTCAGATTAGGTATTTGTTGTGGATATCATAATATTAAAAAAAAAATCCTACCTTTAAAGTTTTAGCATTTGATGTTCTAGCCAAGAAATTTTCCCAGGATTTATTAGCCAGTTCTCTTTGCTTGTGTGTGGCTTGTATCTGAAATGAGAGCGATAATTAAGATTTCCAGTTTCTATGAAAGAATATTAAAGGGCTTGAATACTTGTATTTTGAGGGAAGACCTAGTTTTTGCCAACATGAATTTTAAGGCAAGCTAGCAAAAAGATTAGAGTTTAAACAACTTAAAAAACAAAAGTCTTAAAATGGAAAAAAAAAAATCCTTCCCTCACTATGTGGCTAAGGTTTGAACTGCTTCCCATGAAAAGTAACACAAAACTGTTTATAAAATATGAAAATAACAATATTATTCTCAGCAAGATGATTGTTTTAGATGATTATCACTTGTAAAGACAGTATATAATCCAGAACAAGCTACATAAATGACCCAACAGAAAATTCACAGGAGAAAATAGATTCCTGTTGCCACTTATAATAGTTCAAGCAAGATTATATTGATAAAAGTGCTCTAATTTCTGACTGTAGCAAGACAAGCAATTTTGTGAGAGTGCTGAGTTTCTTGTGGTGATGCAAACCAGGGAGGTAACTACTAACAAAATGCAAAGACTAGTTCTCAACAGGCTTACCCCTACATATATAATCAGAAGATATATGCCCTTGGTTAGTGTATAATATGCTATTAAGTTTAAATTATGAACCTTAGAGTATTTAATTAAACAACTGCTAAAAAGTGGGGTAAAAGCCGTGATAACTAGCAAAAAATAACCAACAAATCAACAATAGCTAGTCCATGAAGCAGAATCGGGCCTTTCAACAGAACTAGTGAGGCAGCAGAACTTCCAATATGGCTACCCACTTAGGAGCAAATAAGTGGGTTAAGTGATGGCATCCTTGCAATAAAAAATCTCACAAACAAAACTTTTGAGCCGGGAGGTGGCTAAGATGAAGAAGAAATTATAGGTGGATACTGAGGTCCACTAGACTGAAGATACAAACATTTAATAGTCTATGTGAGAAGATCAGGCAATAGAAAACACTTTGGGAATCTCCTTAAAGAGTTTTACATGTTTAATTTTAGTCATAAATGATCACCAAGCAGAAGCGAGGGGGATCCAAATCATCTCTGTGGACAAGTTCACTTAAATAGCCACTTAACCTATTTGGTCACTTCTGATATGTTCTGTTTCTTACCTGTGTAAAGCTTTAGGAAAATGGCTTATATCTTCCTGACAGGCTTTTTCTGATTAGCTAAAGTCAGAGACCAGATTTACAGAATGATCATAGTAAGTGCTTTCGCAGTGAGGTGAGGAGAATCTTGTCAGTATCCCTACGGTTATCACCAAGTGAAGGATGAGGGCCAATGTTCTCTATGAGGTGTTTTATATATATATATTCACAGAGATACACCATTTGTCTGAATTTGCAAAATGAAATATTTAACTAGATTACAATTTTTGAAACTCTGACCTTTCAGAAATGGAAAGGTCTGAGGTGTCTACCTTTTAAAATATAAGTCTGTAGAAATCAAATGATAATTCCATAAAACAGCATTGAGCATAGTAATTAAACTTCAAGCTCTTAACTCCATGTTTTCTTTAAAAATTGTACAAAGACACTGAAAGTAACAATAAAAGAAAATTATAAAATAACTAAGTCCTGAAACACTCACAAGTTAGGCAAATATATCCTGTGGATAACTTCAACTGGTTTATACATTAAAATTATTTTCTTATGCCTCAGTGGCATATGTGGCTTACTTTTGTATATACTTTTTGTTCATTTTGCACATCTTGGCATGCTTGGCTTTCAATCATCTCACTTTGCAGAGAAGCGACCATCTTTCCAATATTTTCTGATGCTGTTGTAATAGATTCCAAAATATTTTTGTCCATAGTGACTGGTCTTAACTTTTCTAACTTTATTTCTTCATATATTTCATTCCATATTTCTCCAGTCTGTTATAACAAAGTTTAAAAGAGTTTTTAAAAGTTAAATTAACCAAAAAAAAAAAGATATAATTTTAGGTAGCCCAAAATTTATTTGGGTGGTCATTCCAAAGTTAACACTACTGAACCAGCTTTTCCTAACTTACCCCTTCGGAATAAGTTACATGCATTCGGAATGATTCAGGGCAACAATTACATTTGCGTAGTCAGGAGTAATTTAGCAAATATTTTTCAGTGATAAAGTATTCATAGACAAGGCTCCACTCCCTAAGTCTAGGTCTTTGCTATCATCACTGCCCCCTCCTTTATAGTCACTCTGTTTTCACAGCTACACAGATCGCTGCTTTAGTCTCATGCTCCTGAAGTACTGATGCTTTCTTTCCTAAAGCCCTGTTTGAAGGCTAGGTCAAGCTGAATTCATAGAACAGTGAATATGAGGATTCCTAGGACCCTAGAACCCACGCATCCTGAGAAATAGGGCCTTGTCCCTCACCTTCCAGCTAAGGCAATAATTGAATCTGAAACTCTTCACATGTTGGTTTCATCATGCTGTAGCTCCATCTCATATTCTGGGTTATCTGGAAATTACTGTACTTGAGTATGTTTAAATTTAGAGAAAAATTTATACATCCAGGATAAGGATAAAATTCAACCTTGTTTTCCTTTTTTAAATAGAGGTTTATTCATTTACAACATTAAAATACATAGTACCAATATTAGTAGAAGAGACTGTTTACTTGAAAAGACTTTTCTAAAATTTCAAAAGCATTTATTTACCAAAGAGTATATAATCAGCAAAGTAAGCAACCTAGGATCCTTTAATTGATACCTATATAATCATATAATCTAATGATAAAGTAATACCTTAATAAGTATTAATGATTTATTTTAATAAATAAAAATTCATTCAATTCTAGCTTATAATACCCTCTAAAGAGAAGGTATATTTTAAAGATTGTTAGTCCTCTATGACAGAAACATCCATCTTCTTTTATAAATTAATAGTTAGATGAAATCTTATCCCATGGAAAATACCCAATCAATTAACTGTATGTTCCTTAAATAGTGTCAGATGCAAAATGAAAAATAAAAAACTACACAGTACGTGGATGATTGCTTACAACTGTGAATGGATCTTTTATTTCCCAAAGGAGCTTTTGCTATACTAAATTTTAATAACAAGGTTAAGAAGGTACTCACTTTAAAATCAAGATATCTATGTATGATACAGAGAGTGACAAAATCTTCAGCAGATAGGCCAGGTAAATTTTCAAAATCTAAACAAAGTTTATAAAGAGAGAATTAATTTAACAGAGCGAATGATTCCAAAAGGCATATATCTATTATTTTAAAAAATGCAAATGATTACTTTTGATTTCATCCTGATTTATGAAAAAGTTACTTCTTTGAGCTCTGGTTTCCCCCTATAACAAACCTCTGCCAGGTCATCCTTGTCTAGTCTTTAGAAGAGGAATACTTTCTGTGCTGTGGTCAGACCATGATACTATATTTTTATAATGTGAAGAATGAGGACTCTTTCCTTAATAAGAAGCATGGACTTCAAAAAATCTCAAGTGATTCAGAATTCTAGTGTTTAAGCCTCATCATAGAAACTAACTGCCTTTAATCCTGGTTGCACTCTGGAATTGCCTAGGGAGCTTAAAAATACAGGTGCCTGTGCTCCAAACCCAGAGGTCAAGCGTGTAGCCTGAGCATTGGGATAACAATGGAATATGCATTTATCTGTATAAAAGGAAATTTTGTTCACCACGCTTGAAAAGTGGATTCCAAAACAAAATCAGTTCTCAACATTCAGCAAAAAAGAGAGCAAATTCACTCTTAACGAATTTCACAAATATCTTCTTACCGAGTTTGCCCAACACAGCATAAATTTTTGCTCTGATATTCTCAGCAACATCCATAACTGCAATGGTTGGGCAGTTAGCAGGCAGTGGTGTGATTTTTTGCTTTTCTTGAAAACTGGTAAATAGAGGTTTCTTTGTATCTAATCATTGGATATCATGAAAATATAGAAGGGACAGATAAAAACTGTAGTAAATTAATACACAATTTTAAGATTTTAGTCTAGATATCATAAAATATATAAAAATATTGTAACAGTAAAATAGTGCTTTGTATATGGTTACTGTTTTAAAAGCATAAGTAATCAATAATTTGTTCCACATTCTGTTGCAAAACTTAAAGCTTTTATTTTTATTATTTATGTAAAACATAAAAATTTCACAAAATTACTTTTAAAAGTGAAACTTTTATGTAAAAGACTTTTCTAATTTTGAGATCCAGAAACTGAACAATGTCAGTTTAACAATGATGTAATCTCTCCTGCTTTTGGTTTCTATATATTATGCTATAAATATAAAACTGTTTTATGATGCTGTAGATCAAAAGTTAGAAATAATAAATATGGATTGAAGATAGAAATCATTAGAAGTTAAAGAGGAAGTATTTTCACTTAAAAATAAGTAATACTAACAATTAGATGAAACTAATTAGATTACTAACATTAGATAAAACTATAATAAGAATCGTTATAAGTTTAGAAAATGTAATGTAGCATTATAGAATAGATAAATGAACTATAAATTCGTACTGTAAACTTCATTCATTTAGAATCTAGTAATTAAAATTTATGAACATTTGATTTTTAGTTAGAAAATTTTTTCATATAGAAAGTAAATAATATATAAATATGAATCAATAGAAATATATAAAATACTATAAAATTGTTTTTAAGCACTCTATATCCCAAATTTTTTAGACATGAAATATTACTGAATATACTTGTAAAAGCAGGTAACCCAAAGAAAGTTCTTTAGCAAGTACTGTTAGGTTTTTCTTCAAGTTAAAAATATAATCAGATACTATTTCCTGAAAATATTCTATAAAAATATGAACCTGATACTAATTTACTTAGTTTTCTTCCAATCATTCAGAATTTATGATAGCAACTTCTGCAAACCTCTGTGAAAAGAACTTTACAAAGAAATGGAAGTCTTCATATTTTTCTAACATTTCTTTTTAAAAATATGGACCTAATTGCTTCTCTGAACAATTACAAATACACTTACCAATGATCTTCCCATGTTTATCACGTTTTACTCCTAGTTCTTTTTCTTCCTTTCTCCACAACTTAATTAAAAGACTAGCAGCTGTCTGGTCCTTCTTCCCTCGCCAAGCATTGACATGAGCCGCAGTTTTGGGATTATCACAAAATTCAACCATTATTCCAAGTATTAGGTTACAGAATTTTTGGGGGTTCAACTTTACAAGCAAACAGAAAAAGAAAAAAGTTGCAATAAATATTTAAGAATTACTGTCTTATAAAAAGAGAAACATTTGTATTAATCAGTATGTTTTCTTTAAATTTGATTGCCTTATAAAATCAGACTATTAAGTATGATTTGTGACAATCTCCTGTTAAAATAGATACCATTGTAATGAGTCCATTTTCAAAAATTTTTAAGAAAGGAAAAGAGTCAATATAATTCCTATGTAGTCATAAACATAAGTCATCAACAAAAATGTAACTGATTTAGCTAAGTAGGAAAAAAGGAGATTGTAAAAGTAAGTGAAAACGTTCATTTTAAGTGGAGCAAGGTCAATGGTGCTATGCATAGGACACTGTAATTACAGGATCATTCCAATTTATATGCTTTATTGAAGTTTGTAAAAAGACTCATCCTAGCTAGAACCTCGTTGTTATGAAGATAACTGACGGTAACTGCAAGTGGCAGTCACATATGAAAATAAATCAAAATAAGGTGTAATCTTTGTATTTTGAAACTCAGCATCCATAAAAGAGTATTTAACCACTTAAAAATTATCTTAAGAATATTTCCTCTGTTTTGCTACAAATAATTTTCAGCAAACCAAAATTTAGGTATAGTAAAGTTCATCCCAAGCAGTATTTTTGGTTGATTAACTCTCTTACCGTGTACTGCTAATAGAATATAGCAAAGGAAACATGTAACCATGTTGTCTGGATTGCCAACATTATCAGTTTCCTCTTTCATTAAATGAAGGGTAATAATATTACCTACTTAAGAGAATTATTAAGATGAGTTATATGAGACTGCTTGTCACATAGTAAGCTCTCAATAGTATTTAACCTTTATGAGCAATTATCATTGCACACTGAATAAATATTTTAACAGATTGTATTAAGCAGAACTTTCAATCAAGTGAGTTTTTTTATTCCTATATTTTACTTTCCGGAGAAACAGGGAAATGTCAAGGGCTGAAGTTTATATAGAAACTTCATTAAAGAAGATTTATAATTTGTAATTAACTTGATTGGTTTAACCCACATTAAGCACAGTCTAATAATTACATTCATAACAATAGAAAACACGTAGCAAAAATATGTATCAGGAACTATTCTGACTAATGCACGTATATGTACACATACATACACATAAGCACTTATATAATCCTCCCAACAGTTCATGAGGTAGAGTGTTGTTACCTCTGTTTTATAGTTGAAGAAACTAATGACAGAATGTTAAATAATCTGTCAGAGTTATACAGCTAACAAGTATTGGAGGCCTTAATCAGACTGAGTCCAGCCTATGCTCACAACCACTGTGCTATATGGCTTCTCCTACCAGTCTTCATGCCTTTCCATCAAAGAAACCATAATGGTGAAGGCGAGTGAGAAATGTCTTTGAGGTCTTCTATATAATATTAAATATTAACATACAATTTAATTACTTAATATATACATGCCTAATATAATTCCTCACTTCCAAATCTTAAGTAGAACCAAGATTCCAGGAAGATATGCCACATTAATTTTGTAGCTTTGAGAATCCCCTGACACATGACCATGTGGCTCTGGGCATACTTGTACTCTAGTCAGAGAGGCATGGTGAGCTATATGTCAATTAGGATTACATAAGTAGAGCTATACATACATCCTTTTCTATTATGTTCAATTTTCTGAATTTTCAAAGGGTTTCTGGTTATAACTCATTCAAGGTGGATTATTTTGATTATTATTATTATTGTTTACCTATTTTTTGCTTGTGTTTTCCATCTATTGAGTTTGCTCTCTTATCTCTAGTGTCAACTAATTTTCTTTCAGAGAAATAAAAGGACACAAATAAGTTTAGTACCTTTGCTAAATCAAAGTAGTCTATTATTTTGTTAATAAAAATTAAGAATGGTGGCAATCACAGGCAGTGCCATAGCTAGAAGTCTGCATGAGATTATCTCCCAAAGTTTTACTGAAACAAAAGTATTTTTCTCCCACATCATCTTGACTATGGACCCACTTAGAATTGAAGCTAGAATGGGGTTACTTTAAGGATAAATGAGGGTCTTTGCCATTCTTCTCAGCTGCCTTCCTGGAAGGCTTAGTACGCTCACTCCTGCTCATTCTGTAAAACGGCCTGTGACACACTAAGTTCTTCACATTGCCTACAAACTACAGTTTTTAAAAAATGCTGACCTTTGTCTAATGTGGCCTTTAACATTTATTTATTTATCTATTTATTTATTTATTGTGATACTCCTTTTATTTATTTATTTATTAAAACAACTTTATTGTGGTACAATTTCTGTTTGGTAAACTATACATAGTTCAGATGTACAATTTGATGAGTTTTGATAGATATATATACCTATGGGCCCTTAACTTTTAATACTGAGAGAAGAAGCTAGAAGTTATTAACAAATGATTGTTGATTTTGGAATAATCTAGCTGTTTCTTTAAAGTTTGGTGGGAAAAAGAAACAACAACCATGGAATAAATTCTCTGCTGTCATGTGTTTGAGAACACTGACCTAAGTAAACCGTTGTTTTACTGGAGGAACTTTCAGAGTCACTTCTTTGCCAATGCCTATTATGAATCTCCAGGAGGGATTTTTGTTTAAAACAAACATTTGAACACTATTTAGGGGCATAGTTAATCACAGAGTAGTGTTCTCTTATACTCAGTTTGGAAAGAGTTAATAAAGACTTTTTTTAAAAAAACAATTGTTGAAATTATACTTACTGCCAATAAATCCAAAAGGAGAAAAATGCCTTCTTTTTCAAGAAAGTATTCCTCCAAGGGGTAACATCCTAAAATACAGCACCTTAAATAAAAAGGAAGTTACTCATTTAACAAGGATTTATTGTTAAATTCAGTTTGTGAGTTTATTTTTATCAGAAAATCTTTTCAAAGAATATTTTTTCTTTATTTCCTTAAATCAAGAAGTTAATTTTCTTGCTTTAAAAATTGGACTTTGAAGAGACTTTGCCAGTGTAAATTTCAACTATTTTTAAACTAATATCAATTAATTATTTTCATAACTATATTTCTTTTCTGTAGATGTAACGTTCTCCTTTGCTTTCATATTAATTATTCTTAAAAGTCTCCTCTGGTTGCTGTAATAACTATTTCTTCATGGTTTATCCATTTACTGTCTCTTTCACAGTGCTGGGATGCCTCAAACATTTGATGATTTTTAATTACATCTTATCTTTGCATGTGAGATTATTTGTTGAAGTGCCTCCTGCTTAGGCCTATGCGGCTCATATGAAGTGAGGGACTGAAACTGCCGCCAGAGCTGCTTTCACTGTTTTCCTGGGTCGGGGATAGATGTGGGTGACAAGGCTATTGGTGGTGGTGGTAAAGAGTAGTAGAGCCTAATCTCCCCCAAGTCCTCCCAGGCATTGCAAGCCTGCTGGGGTCAACCTGTATCCCTTTCCTATTTAACATGGCTTTTATTTATTTACTTACTTATTTATGTATTTACTTACTTACTTATTTATGATTCAATAATATGATAATTATTTCATATGGTTTCCTCTTGAAAAAAAGAGACCCTTGTTTCTGCTGGCTGATTTGTGATGGTGGTTGCATGTGGTGGTGGTTGTGAGGGTTGGCACATAAAGGCCATCCACTAGGCCCCTCTCGCTCAGGTGGTTATAGGTCTTACCACCTCTGAGTATGAATCACTTATTTTGTTCTCACTTTTGAGGTAGTACCCTATGATGCCTATTATGGGCTGCCTTTTGCCTCTTTAATTCACAATTACAACAAGAGACAATATAGAACATCCTTCTCTGTTTGGAAAGTAAACAGTATACTTCTAACTTAGCCAAAAATTGGAAAGAAAATCAGAATGAGAACTAGAAAATAGTTTGGACTCAATGATAATAAAAATAGAAATAATAATGCACATAAATTAATTCTTTGAAAAGACTAATACTATTGATCAACTCCTAGTGAAACCTATCAAGGAAAAAGAGAGAAGATAGAAATGACTAAAACCAAGAAAGAAAAAGAAGGCATTACTTTGTACCATACAGACATTAAAAATCCTAAGAAGATATTACAAACAACCATATGACAGTAAATGTGAAAATCTAGACAAAATATATGAGTTCCTAGAAAAAGACATCTTACAAGAACCTACACAAAAATAAATAGAAAATTTTAATTTGACATATACATATTAAATGAAATCTATGCTTCAGAACCTTTCTATAGAGAAAACCCCAGGCACAGATGACTTAATTGGTGAATTCTAGTAATTATTTACAAAAGATACAATAACAGTCTTACACAAGAGCTTTCTAGAGAACATGAAAAGAAGGAATACTTAACTTGTTTTATGAGGTAATAATGAGCTAGATACTAAAACCATTCATGGAATGTTACTAAAAAGGAAAATTAAACTCACATCAACATGGTATCCACCCCCTAATCTAAAAATATTAGCTAACTGAATCCAGCAACACAGAAAAAGAAATAATACACCATAACCAGGTAAGGTTTATTCAAGGAATACAATGTGATATACCATTAACAAAGGGAAACAATTCATGACATCTCGATAGAAGAAAAACTGATAAAGTTTAAAGTTCTTTCATGATACAAATGAATAGTAGATAGAGAACTTCCCTCAGTTTAAATTTCTAAGGAAAAAGACCAGATGCCTGATGTCACCAATTAAACACTGACCTTATTTATTACTTATCTCTTATCAGGGATTTGAAGTTGTGCTGTAATAAAAGACACATAAAACCATTTATCTTTATCTTAGTATAATTGTGAGATATTAAGAAGGGGTAAAACATCAAGTCATTTTCTGCAATAATCACTGAATCACAATATACTAATAGATAGTAAGCGAGCTACTCATTAATATTCATCTCTGAATTTTTTACTATGCTTAATAGAGCACTTTGGTCAATAGGAATTTGCTGTTGAAACTTAAGATCAGGCTATCATGTTATCACTATATGCCTCTCTTCTCTCCAATAAAAAAGAAACTAGATAGTTGATTAGTCCTATTGCCTATGTGTATCTGGGAGAGAGCTGAGTGAGTATTCCAGCTTTCTATACAAACAGAATTTGCAGTGGCTAAATCCAGCTACTTGATCTTATGGAAAGTACTATTCATCAGTTTCTACCCCGCCTCCCCAAGTTTGTTGAGGTATAATTAAAATTTAAATATCTGCCTATAATTAATGTATATGATTTGGTGAGTTTGGACATACGTATATACTTGTGTTACTGTCACCACAGTCTCAGTAATAAAAATGTCCATCACCTCTAAAAGTTTCCTTATATCCCTTGGTTTTTTTTTTTTTTTTTTTTTTTTTTTGTATTAAGAACATTGGACTTGAGATCCACCCACTTAACAAATTTTTAAGTACATTATACTTCATTGCTAACAGTAGCCACTATGTTGTAGAGTAGATCTATGAGCAATATGCCATACTGCAGATCTCTGGAACTTACTAATCTTGTATAATAGTAACTTTATATCTATTAAACAACTCCTCATGCCTTCTTCAGTCCATCATTCTACTGTCTACATACTATTGTTTGCGTCTACACTTTTGACTATTTTAGATACTTCGAATGAGAGAAATCATGTATAAGAGATATCCTGTGAATGACTTATTTCACTTCGCATTATGCCTTCTAGGCCCATGCATGTTGTGACAGATGGTAAGATTTCCTTCTTTTTTTTAAAGCCAGGTAATATTCCATTGTATGTATATTCCACATTTTCTTTATTCATTCATATGTTGATGGACATTTGAGTTGTTTCCCTACCTTGGTTATTGTGAATAATGCTGCAGTGAACATAGGAATGCAGCTCTCTCTTAAGATACTTTGGATATATACCCAGGAGTGAGACTGTTAGATCATATGGTAGTTCTATTTTTATTTTGAGGAATCTCCATACTGTTTTCTGTAGTGGCTATGCCACTGTCTTTCACCTCTTAGTTATGTTTATTTCTAAGTATTTTATTCTTTTTGGTGCCATTGCAAATGTGATTGTTTTCCTAATTTCCTTTTTAAAAATAGTTCATTAATGGTGCATAGAAATGCAACTGATTTTGGTATGTTAATTTTATATCCTGCAACTTTACTGAATTCACTTATTAGTTCTATTAGTTTTTTGGTGGAGTCTTCAGAGTTTTCTATCATGTCATCTGCAAACAAAGATAACTTTACTTCTTCCTTTCTGATTTGGATGCCTTTTATTTCTTTTTCTTGCCTAACCGCTCTGGCTAAGACTTACAGTACTGTGTTGAGTAGAAGTGGTGACAGTGGGCATCCTTGCCTTGTATAGATCTTAGAGGAAACAGCTTTCAGCTTTTCACCATGCAGTGTGATATTAGCTGTGGGTTTTTCATATATAGCCTTTATATGTTGTGGTAAATTCCTTCTCTACCTAATTTATTGAGAGTTTTTTTAATCATGAAAGGATGTTGAATTTTGTCAAATGCTTTTTCTGCATATATTGAAGTAATTATGTGATTTTTGTCCTTCCATTAATGTGGTTTATCACACTGATTGATATGCATATATTGAAATTTTCTTGTATCCCAGGGATAAATCCCACTAGGTCATGGTGTATAATCTTTTTAATGTGCTGTTGAATTCAGTTTGCTAATATTTTCTAGAGAAGTTTTGTTTCCACATACATCAGGGATATTGCTCTGTAGTTCTTTTTTTATAATGTCTTTGGCTTTGTTATTATGGTGATGCTGACTTCATAAAATGAGTTTAGAAGTATTCCCTGTTTTCCTATCTTTTGGAAGTTTAAGAAGGATTGGTATTAATTCTTCTTTAAAGTTTTGGTAAAAATCACACGTGAAGATCTCTGGACCTAGGCTTTTTTGGTTGGGAGATTTTGGATTACTGATTCAATCTCCTTATTGTTATTGGTCTGTTCAGGCTTTCTATTTCCTCTTGACTCATTCTTAGTAGATTGTATGTTTCTAGGAATCATCCAATATCTTCTATGTTGTCCAATTTGTTGGTATATAGTTCTAATAGTCCTTTATGATTTTTTTTCTGTGGTATCTGTTGTGATGTCTTCTTTCATTTACGATTTTATTTCAGTCTTCTCTTTTTCTTAGTCTAGCCAAAAATTTGTTGATTTTCAAGAAACTTCTGTTATCTTTTCAAAAGCCAACTCTTAGTTTTGTTGATTTTTTTTTCTATTCTCTATTTCATTTATTTTTGCATAATCTTTATCATTTTCTTTCTTCTGCTAACTTTGGGCTTAGTTTGTTCTTCATTGTGTAGTTCCCTGAGGTATAAAGTTAGGTTGTTTGATGCTCTTTTTTTCTAACATAGGATTTATCACTATAAACTTCCCTCTTAATACTGCTTTTGCTTTATCACATAAGTTTAGATATACAACATTTTAGTGTTTTCTTTTTAGTTTGTCTTGAGAAATTTTCTAATTTCCCTTTTGTTTTTGTCTTTGACCCAATGGTTGTTCAAGAGTGTATTGTTTAATTTCCATGCATCTGTGTGTTTTCCTGGTTTCCTTTTGTTACTGATTTCTGGTTATATTCCATTGTGGTCAGAAAGGAATAACTTCAATCTGCTTAATTTGTAAGACTTTTTTTGTGATCTTGCATGTGATCTACCCTAGAGAATGCTTCATGTTTGCTTGTAAAAAAACAGCCCTGTGTCTCCTCTCAAAACTACTATAAATACTTCACTTCTGGCCACCAAATTTGTAGGTTTTTCCTACACCAACTAATTCTCAGGTTCTCTTTGGACATCAACTGAGTGTCCTACAGTTTAATTCAGTTCTGAAATTATCTACCTGAGTTAGCAGATCACAGGTTAAGGGCTTAGTCCCTTAGGACTGTGCTGCTCCCCGCTGCCCTCAACCTTAGATTCCAGTTCAGGTTGTCACCTGTGCTTCTGACCAACCAGATATAGAAAAGTTCATAGAACTCAGGAAAACAGTTTACTTACTAGATTACCAGTCTATTATAAAATGATACAACTTGGGGACGGCCTGATGGAAAAGATGCACAGGGCAAGGTGTATGGGGAAGGGGCATCAAGCTTCTGTGCCCTCTCTCAGTACCTCTGTATGTTCACCAACCTGGAAGCACTCTTCAATCTCATAGTTTAGGATTTTTATGGAGGCTTCATTATGCAGGCATGACTGATTATCGTTGGCAATTGGTTAAACTAAACCTTCAGCTTCTCTCCCCTCTGTGGAGGTTGATGGTAGATCTCAAAAGTTACAACCCCTTAATTAACCATATAGTTAGTGCTCCTGGCAACCAGCCCTATATCCTGTGGTTATCTAGGGGCTTTCCAAAAATCACCTCATTAACATAAATTCAGATATATTGAAAGGGACTTGTTATAAATAACAAAAGACATTACTTTCATCTGTATTATTGCAAAGCTATTACAGGAACTGAGAATAAAAGACCAAATACTATAACAAAAGATGTTCCCATTGTTCTCACTGATTAAGAAATTACAAGAATTTTAGGAGCTCTATACTAGGAATGGACCAAATATATATTTCTTATTATAAATCACAATGTTACAGTGCTTGAAAAAATGTGCATTCTGCTATTATTGGGTAGAATATTCTACATGCATTTATTAGGTTCATTTGGTCTAGGGTCTTAAGAGTTTTTATTTAATAAATGCGTTGTAGTGTGGCTCTCATGAATTACACCTAAATAGAACAAAAGAAATGTGTTAAGTGTTAATGATACATGAAAATCAAGTATTTTTCTCCAAAACTTCATAAATTAATGGTAAGAAAAGCAGTTTTCTGTCCCCGCTTAGGAATGTTAAAAACTTTGGAAAACAATATTGATTAGGAAATACCTAATCAATTGGTTTCCAATTCCATAAAGATAAGATGAAGAAAGAATTCAACAGTCTTCCATACGAATGGCCAATAGACACATGAAAAAATGCTCAGTATCACTAATTATCAGAGAAATGCAAATCAAACTACAATGAGGTACCACCTCACACCAGTTAGAATGGCCATCATTCAAAAATCCACAAATGATAAATGCTGGAAAGGGTGTGAAGAAAAGGGAACCCTCCTACACTGTTGATAGGATGCAGTATGGTGCAGCCATTGTGGAAAACAGTATGGAGATTCCTCAAAAGACTAAAAATACACTTACCATATGATCCAGCAATCCCATTCCTGGGCATATATGCAGAGGGACCCTTAATTCAAGAAGACACCTGCACCCCAATGTTCACAGCAGCACTATTTACAATAGCCAAGACATGGAAACAACCTTAATGTCCATCGACAGATGACTGGATAAAGAAGCTGTAGTATATTTATACAATGGAATACTACTCAGCTATAAAAAATAATAAAATAATGCCATTTGCAGCAACATGGATGTCCCTGGAGAATGTCATTCTAAGTGAAATAAGCCAGAAAGAGAAAAAAATACCATACGATACCACTCATATGCAGAATCTAAAAAAAAAGACAAATGAACTTATTTATAAAACACAAACAGACTCACAGAAATAGAAAACAAACTTATGGTTACCAGGGGGTAAGGGGATGGGAAGGGATAAATTGTGGGAAGGGATAAATTAGGAGTTTGAGATTTGCAGATACTGGTATATATAGAATAGATAAACAAGTTTATACTGTATAGTACAGGGAACTATATTCAATATCTTGTAGTAGCTTACGGTGAAAAAGAATATGAAAACAAATATATGTATATTCATGAAGGACTGAAGCATTGTGCTATACACCAGAAATTGACACAGCATTGTAAACTGACTATACTGCAATTTTAAAAAAGTAAAAAAAAAAAGGCAATAGTGTTCAAGTAGAAGAAGAATACTGCATGAGTAATAGTAAATGCTTGTGTTTTCCAAGACCAGGCCAAAATGGAATAGGTTCAAATCACAAAAACAAAGAATGAGACCAAGTCTTGGGAAACAGTGGCTGTAGATCTCAACGTGGGTAATCTAGAATGGCTACTCTGATTTTGTTGATAAGGAAAATGGAGAACCAGGCATCCAAGTGGCTCCTAAGGATGGGCTGAAGCTGGGATCTGGCCTTTCCTTACGTAAAGCTGCCAAAAAGGCTTTGGGAACTGTCAACAGAGCTACAGAAAAGTCAGTAAAGACGAATGAAACTCTCAAACAGAAACAGACAACCTTCTCTACCAAAAAGATGACTGAGAAGACCATTAAAGCAAAAACCTCTGTTCCTGCTTCAGATGACAGCAATCCAGAAATAGAAAAATTCTTTCCCTTCAACCTGCTAGATTTTGAGAGTTTCGACCTGCCTAAGGAGCACCGGATTGCACAGCTCCCCTTGAATGGAGTATTTCTCGTGATCCTCGATGAGGAAGGGCACCATGAATAGCTGTGACACCTGGGTCCCTCTTCGCCTCTGAAGATGCCTCTTCCACTTTGAGAATCTAATCTGTTGCGGTCTCCCCCAAGAATTCCTGTTGACCCTGGATGTTGAATGCCACCTGTTTGCTATGACTTAGATATTTAAATTTCTTAGCACTTTATAGTTCAAGGGTATGTATTAATAGTTTGTATTAATAAAGCTGTTCTTTGTTTAACAGACTCAAAAATCCAAAAAAAACAAGGATTTAAGTTTAGACACAGGAATGGTTTTCTATATTTGAGTGATGCACAAGACTTCTTTCCAAAGGATGTTGGTAAAAATTTCATTTCTAGACTGTTGAAAGGAAAAAGGCTTATCTTTCTAATGTAATTTTGAGGGAAGAAAATTGGCATACATAGCTACATACATACAGGGGTAATTTTCTTTTACTGTGAATCTATCTAACTTGGGTACAGTAATACTCACCAAATGCTGTCCAGTGTACTAAAAAGGAGTACATTATAGCCTAATCCACTCTGTAACTTCTTGGGGTCTGTTTTCATTACATGAAGAATTATATCCACTCCTTCAGTTCCAAAAATTTCCTAAGAGATTTATTTAAAATTATTTCTTGAAATAAATAATATTTTTCTTTCCCATTTGTTCCTGTCCCCTAAAACTTTCTACCAGATAAATACAACATTGTTAGGAAAACAGTACTGTAATACAAATTCTTTCTTCAAATTTGTGCTCAATTGTTTTCAGGGATTTCAGACAAATTACTGTAAATAATCTTAAGAGAGGACATCAGTCAATATATAGCTTAATGTCCCTTTATTTTTTTCCCTTTCTCTTTCTGGAAAAAAAAAAAAAACTGTAAGACTTGTCCCATGGTTTTCTTCCATGTTATAATGAATGTAGTCTAACATCATGCCATATGAGTACTAGATAGCAATAAGTAATTTAGGAGGTTTAAAATTCTATCATGGAAGATTTTCTAATGTTTCCAAGAGAGAAATAAATATATAAGTGGTAGTTAGAACCTTTAATAATTCATATTAAGTTATTACCAATTAATATTTGTCCCTTACCAGGAACTTTTTTCATTGCCTTGTTTTTCAGTTCTGGTTCCCTTATGTAAGCAAGAGTATAAGTATTTTTCCAGAAGAACACAGGCACAGGGTTGGACAATATGAGAAGTTGCACCAAAGCTCGGAGCTAAGTATGCATTTACTGTTCTTGTTCCCTCTCCATAAAATCACTCTATTGAAATCTTCATAATTTCCTATTTTTATCTTTCCAAATCTATGTCTTGCAGTTTAAGTTATCCAGAGTTTTTGCTATGGCATTAAAAAGATCAAAGGGAATTAAGCTCTTTTTCTAACTTTTAGTTTTAGATATGAATCTAATTCAAACCCAAAACAGCATTTATAATGTATAACCACTTTGGAAAACTATTTGCCAGATTCTCCAAAACATACACCTACCTTATGACCCATCATTTGCGCTCCTAGGTATTTATCCAAGAGAAATGAAAGCATTATGTCCACAAAAAGACTAGTAAAGGAATGTTTATTAAAGCTTTAAACATAATGGTTTCAAGTGGAACCAACCAAAGTGTTTGTCAGTAGCAGAATGGAGAAACAAATTTTGATATATTCATACAATGAAATACTATTCGGCAATAAAAATGATGAATTATTGATGCATAAAAAATGGATGTATTTCAGAAATATGGTGCTGGATGACAGAAACCAGAAATAATAGAGTAAATAATTACATGATTCCATTCATATAAAGGTAAAGAATAGGCAAAACTAATTTATGAGAATAGAAATCAGAATAGTGGCTACCTGTGGGCAAGTCGGGGTGTGGCTGCTAAGAGGAATGAAAGTAATTTTACAGGAAGATAAAAATACTCAATATTTTAACTGAGATATTAGTTAAATGGGTGTATATATTTGTCAAAACCTACTGAACCATATACTTAAGATCAATATACTTTTCTGTACATAATTATGATCTAATTATAAAAAGAATATTAAAGTAAATCTTCAGAAAATTAAAAAACACCATTTATGGACATTTACTAAGAAAAAGTTCAGAATGTTATGTGATTGAGAGAGCAAAACTTTGATACATACCTTCCTGGGAATATGATGTTCACAAAGACCAGATAAAATAAGTAATATATCAGATTGAATTTCCAAAAGAATGGCCTCTTCCTTGTCATTGTACTTGCTTATTGTATTTTTAAAGATTCCTGATTTGAAAAAAATTTTAAAGAATGTAAAGTTATTGGGCATTGAATTTTTATTTTGATCAATAACTGTTCTGAAATTCCTTCTTATAAAATTTCAACTGAAAATATATATATTATATAAAATAGTTAATAATAATATATTAAAAGGGGCTGTTATCATGGCATGGTTACCTAGAGGCTGTAGACAGATGATAAATGGGTTCTTTGAGCCATCAGTACAATCAGTAGCTCCATATATATATATATATAGAATTTCTAGTACAGAATTAATGGATTATCTAGTACAGAATTAATGGAGTATAAAGAAAAGGGAACCTCTTACACTGTTGATGGGACTGTAAATTGGTGCAGCCACTATGAAGAACAGCATGGAGTTTCTTTAAAAAAACTAAAAATAGAGTTGTTATATGATCCAGCAATCCCACTCCTGGGCATATATCCAGAAAAGATGAAAACTCTAATTTGAAGATACATGCACCCCAATATTCATAGCAGTACTGGCTACAACAGCCAAGACATGGAAGCAACCTAAATGCCCGTTGACAGATGACTGGATAAAGAAGATGTGGTACATGTACGCAATGGAATACTACTCAGCCATTAAAAAGAATGAAATAATGCCACTTGTAGCAACATGGATGGATCTGGAGATTATTATAATAAGTGAAATAAATCAGACAGAGAAAGACAAATATCATATGATATCACTTATATATGGAATCTAAAAATGATACAAATGAACTTATTTACATAACAGAAATAGACTCACAGGCATAGAAAACAAATTATGGTAATCAAAGGGGGAAAAAGGGATGGAGGGATAAATTAGGAGTTTGGGATTAACATATACACACCACTATATATAAAATAGATAACCAGCAAGGTCCTACTGTTCAGCACAAGGAACTATATTCAATATCTTCTAATAACCTATAGCAGAAAAAATCTGAAAAAGAATAGATTTATATATATATATATATAGCTAAATCACTTTGCTGCACACCTGAAACTAACATAACATTGTAAATCCACTATACTTCAATTTTTTAAAGTCAAGAAAAAAGAATGGAATGTCATTAAAAGATTCCCTAACAACCTGATACTTTATCCAGCAAACAAAGCTGTTTAAAAATACACAGTTTCACGAGGCAGAGATGTGTGCCTTTGTAAACACATGACCAAAATGCCTGATCATAGCTTGCTTCATCTCTTCTCCTCATGGTTAACAGGATCAATTTTAGGCAAAGGTGGAAGACATGTCTAAGTACATTTTCTATTCCTGTTACTTCTTTCTGCATCCTCTCCTTATGGCTACCTGAAGACCTCTTCAGCAACTTAGGCAGCAGTATTCCCTTGCCCTTTAAAATCTCTCCCTAGCTTCTAATCAAAATTTTAAGACTTGAATACAGATGGAATGACATTTGCTATAATATTTTACCTCAAAAAAGAAATTTTTCTTTAAGCTTTAAAAGAGAGACAAAAGTCATGTTTCCTCAGTTAAAGTGGTCACTGGTGGCATTAGCAGGAAGTATGGAGCTATGTTCCAAAGTAAAAGGGCCATGGAACTATCTCCATAGTTGGCCCTGAAGGGGCAATTCTTGTTCCTGTTAGGATGAATTTCAGGGAGGGGATCAGAGTCTAGAAAGACTCGTTGAACATGCTGGAGGCTAAGGAGAGGCATGTAAAGGACAGAGGGCCTATGTTCCCTTACTAGGAAGCACCTTCTAGGAATCCAACCTGGCTGGCTTCAAGTCTGCTTCTCCTTTCTAGATTATCTCCTTCTCCTTCCTACCTGGGTACAGGCATGTCACTTTCCCTGTTGTCTGTGACACATGGTATGTTAATAGTGAATTATTTCCTTCGTATTTCAGTTATCTTTAACTCCCTGCCTTTACCATCTCCTTGTTCAATTCTAAATCACCCAATATAATTCTTTCAGATTTCCTCTTTCTAAAACAGCATTGTACATATATAACTTCCCTGGTCAAAACCACAAATAGCTCCCCATGCTTAAAGAGGATGTAGTTCAAACTCTGTCTGCCATGCAGAACTCTTTTTTTAAAGCTTGGCCTCTGACTAGACAGTTAACTTTATCTCATATTGTCTTCATAAAACTTCGACTCACTTAAGCTAGCTCTGAACACATCATCATGCGTATTTTGGCTTCATGCCTCTGCTCATGCTGTCCCCTTGCTTGAAATATCAAACTCTTTCATTTTTCCTCTTGAAACTAGCCTTATCCTCATACCCTAACTCCATAAAGGTTCCAGTTAAGATTGCCCAGCCTTGAAAACTACCCAAAACCTCTTCGTTTCTGTGGCATATACTTTCTGTTACTCACTATTGCCTTACCAATGGAGCAGGGTAACACATACTATTTATGACATATATCTTTCCTTTTGTTCTAATTAAGGGCAAAGTCCCGAGAGCCCTGCTCTATACATGTTTATGACACTAGTGCCTACACAAAAAGTGTATAAACATTTACATTTACAATGCAATTCCTATTTTTTGAGTGTATTACTACTACAGAGCCCTCTGTTAGATTCAAGTAAGAGAAGGTCCCTGCCCTAAGAACTCACGTGATAAATATCAGCTTCTTTCAAGTTAAAGGAAAAAGGTCCTAAGGAAAAAAGAACCATTGTTATTTGATTTCCCTATCCAATTTGCCACTTGGGTAAAGTTAAGACTTCTTCCTTGACATATGGAATATTGTATTCATCCATTTAGGCGGGGGCCTTATCACTGAGTTCTGTACAATGGACTGTGCACAGAAGTGGTAAAAATCTACTTTCAGGTTCGGTCATCCTATGTAAACTAATCAAGAAAGTGAATGCTTTTGCCTAACCCCCTTTTCAATGTACATGTTTTGCTTACTAGTTTTATTATTAGAGGGCACCACTCCAGTCCAGTAAACGGAAGAGCAGGCAATTAATAGGTAGAAGAGTTTTTGAGTAAGCATTTGTAATTAATTGACATCCAGCAAATTATATCACTTACTCATGAGGCAGTCACTGAACATGAATAAATACAACCCTTACTTCTCAAAGTCAGGGAAGGCTAAGGCCAGAGGACTATTTATTTTTTAACTAATGTAAGATATAAAGCTTTTGTTTAAGCTTTAGGCTTCTGAATTTTACACTGAGCTCACATGTGTGGTGACTTAGCATAGTCAACTCTAAGTTGAAAATCAAGGATATCTTGATATTTCACATCAGAAAAGAATCTCCCATAAACATTTCTCTATACACCAGCATACCAGTGGTCTAGTATATCAAATGCACTAGAAAATGTAATGTTATCCTCTTTTAAAATGACTCCAGAAGGCCTGGCCAAAAAGTGGTGATCTTATCACTAGAAGAAGGAAACATAACAATAGCCCATTACATAAAAAGAGGATAATCCTAAATGAAATGGTACCTGAACTAAGTAAACAAATGTTTAAAGGACAAGTGATCATGATGTTTCAGTAAAGAAAAACTGACTTACAGCAATAATATGAGACA
Organism: Camelus bactrianus; assembly: GCF_048773025.1. Taxonomy (NCBI): domain Eukaryota; kingdom Metazoa; phylum Chordata; class Mammalia; order Artiodactyla; family Camelidae; genus Camelus; species Camelus bactrianus. The sequence continues at coordinate 64,202,217 of NC_133545.1, forward strand.
AAAATCAAGTAAATATTTAGGAGTTTGTCAGTTACAGGACAAAATTAATGTGTAGAAAAACATTTCAAACAAAATTTCAAATTTATAAACATTCTGCTTTCATCAGGACATGAACATGTTATATTTTACCTAGCAGTTGCTGAATTGTTCCCTTTTCACAAAGATCCTTGTTTATAGTCTCATTCTCAAGGTAGACCATGGCTCTCAAGAGTCTTAAACTGTAACGCATCTGGGCAAATTTGTTGCCACGGCCACCTGTACCATGAAAACTGTTACCTTGACTAAAGAAAGAATCTATGGAGAAATATCAATAGTTTACATCAATAAATTTAAAATAAAATATTTCAAATAAATAAAACAGAATATATTAAACATCTTTTATATCTATCTTCAAGTTTAAATGGATGTTAAAATTTTGGCCTTTATTTAGAGAAGTATTCCATCCTCCTCTACTTTCTATTGCCAGCATAGAAATATGTGTTTTAAAATTTTACTCAGAAATGTCATTATTTTATATATCTTTTGTAACTTGCTTCTGTTACTTAACATTATGCTTTTAAAAATTATTCACATTGTTACAAGTAGATCTAGATCACTTAGTTCTAACTGCTTTCAGCATCCATTTTATAAATAAGTTTATTCATTCACTAGTACAAACTGCTATAATGAATATTAAAGTTCATGGCCTCTTATTCTCTGCCAAGAGTTTCACCTGTGACACCAGAATCATATAGGTATACCCACAATGAATTTTACTAAAGTTGCCAAATTGTTTCCCAAAGTGGTTATATGGATACAATGTATAAGAAATAGATTGTTCCCAATCTGTTAAATGTGAAATGGTAGTTCATTGTTATCTTAATTTGCAGAGCAATTGCATTTCTCTGATTACCAGGGGGGGTTGAGTGTCTTTTAATTTTTTTGAAAATTTGAGAATATCTCCAAAAATTTTGAAAAATTTTCTTGGCAATCCCTAGTCTTTGTCTACTTCTCTACTGAGTTATTTTCTGTTTAATATGTAGGCATTCTTTATGAATCTGGATTCTAATCCTTCATCAGTCAGAGGGGTAAGTAAATGTCTTCTCTCAATTTGTAGATTTTTATTTTATTCAGATTTGGTCATGCAGTCATTTCTGTTTTACAGTAGTTAATAAATTTAATAATCTTTAGTAATCTGTATAGTTTAAGCTTTTTTGGTTTTTAAAACTCTGTTTCTATCCTGTTATCATAATTTCCTGTTTTCTTCTAAGATTTTTACAGTTTAATTTTTCATATTTAGGGCTTTAATTCATTTTGCAATTGATTTTTTAACATGTTAAAAGGATCTAATTTTTATTTTTTCACATGGAGGGCCAACTGCCCCAGCACCATCCTTCTCTCATTAAGTGGCAATATCATCTCTGATAACACCAGCATCCCATATATTCCGTTCTGCTGGTCTGTTCCTGCTCTAGTACCATACAAGTTTTATTACTATAGCTTTGTGGTAGATTGTGATAAATAACAAGGCAAGTCCTCCTTTCTTTTTTACAATATGCATTCTTTGAAAGATTCTTTTAGAAATTGCTTTATGTTTAATGCTAAAAAAAAAGTTCAAAATACTGTTCTGAGTAGTGTGTATAGGTTAAAAAATGTGAGTTCTGGAGCTGGACTGCCTGTATGAAATACTGGCTCTGCCACTTACTTTGTGGCCAGGAACAAGTTATTTAACTTCTGTGACTGAGTTCTACCTACTGATCAACAGGAATAACAATAGTGCCTATAACTCTTCAATCTGTTGTGAGGACTAAATGCTTTAACCTGCTAAGGGAGTGAAGGCCTACCACATAGTAGGTACTCAATAACTGTTTGCTGTCAGGCTTCCTCCTGTTAGGCAGTATTTCTCTTTTTTGCTTTATAGTCTTCTGTAAATATAAATGTTATAAAGGATAGACAGGAGGGTTGTTTTATTTAATGCACAGTAACTTAGTAAGACTAAATTTAGTGACTCAGCATATTAAAAACCAGGAAATAAAAATAAGCTACAATTTTTTTCTCCCTCATGGATAAATGAGTTCTATTCTTGAGCTAATGAAAATGCATCAGAGCAAAGTTACTACCAGAAAAGAATATAATATCTTCCTTATAATTTTTAAAAAATAATATATTTCTTATTTCCCTACTAAGAACCATGAGAATTGAAATATTCGTACAAACTGGGGCTTGCTAATTTGGTAGACTACATGTGGAGTCATTACTTCTGGCTAGAGATCTAGATTTGAAGCTGCATGAAGGTAAGGATTTTATTTCTTTTGGTCATAAATATATCTTTAGTAGCTAAAACAATATATGGTACCAGTAGGCATGCTATAAATACTTGTTGAATGACTAATTAAAATATTATCAGTACTTAGTATAATTGTTGGATAGGCCTAATATAAAAATTTAGATCGGTTTATATGAATGATTTCTTTTACTGAGAGGTATGAATCAACTATAGCTAATATTTACTATGTCTGACTCTAAATGAAATCTCAGGCTTTTTTCCCTTAAAACAGCATATTAAATACATTAAAATCACTGGCAGCCAGATCTATATTTTTATTTCTCTTATTAATTTTATTTCTTTTTCTACACCATTCAGTTGAAATATGTAGATTAAAATTTTGACAGGAATCTGAAGGGCCACTTACCTTCACTTTCACACCATTCTAGAAATGCAAGGACTTGAGCATTTCCCTGACACAACATATACTCTTCTATTAAAAAAGGAGCCACTGATGACAAAGTGGCAATTGCATGCAGTTGTAATTCTTCATACTGTGCTGCAGACCATTCAATTATTTTCTGTTTCTCGGGCTTTTTAACATAGCTAAACAAAGCCAAAATAACTTTGCCATCAATTAATAACTATGAGAAAGGACAAATAGTACTGTGTTAGAAACATAATTAGAGCAGTTTTATTTAATAAAATTAAATAAAAGATTTCCAATCTGATGTGTTATTGATGACCACTTCAAAATATTTCCTTCCTAAAGATCCCAACCTATATTAAGTACCAAAAGTTAAAAAATTAAAACACCAAAAACTAAACTCAATAGTAATGGCTTGACTGTGTTCCCCTTTCTGGGATTTGCACTTTATAGCTGACAATATGCAAATTACATCCTACTTATGATAAAAACCACAATAGTAGAAAATTTGGGGCAAATAAACTGCTGGTTATTTCTCTCTTCCTCACTTTTTAAAAAATGGAAACATTTCACAGACTCAACTGTATATATACTTTAAGAAATCAATTTTATTTGATGTTATGATAATGACTATGGCTATTTTTAAGCACACGCAGCAGAACTTATACAAATATTCTATCCAATGAATGCCACATTTAATTAAATGCCTAGAATTTTTAAATTGTATTGAATCCATGATTTCAATATAAATAAAACAATATATATATATATAGCTATTATAATGTTTAATCAAGTTAATATTATAGCTGATTCTTATGATACGTATTTATGGTTCACAAGACAGTAACACACCATGTGCTATATTCTATTCAATTTACTTTTCATCTGGCATTATTCTACAAAGACTTTTTTACAATAACATCTACGAATTTTTCCAAAGTTTTTATAATTCCACATGGAAAGAACACAAGATTCAGAATTGAGAAAACAAGAACATTAGCTCTAGCATCGCTGCAAGTATTAAGTAGGTAATTTTTTTTTTAAATACTCCGTGAACTGCAAATAACAGTACACATATTCATTATCACTACTTTTATTGGGCCACAAACATATGGCATAAAAAAATTAGTTGATTCCATTGCTTACATACTGCTTTAAGAAGCTTACCATGGTCTTTGTGCATTTGACTCTACTATCAACTAAAATTGGTTTATAGGCTATAGTATAAATTTTATTTGTCTTTTGTAGCTATCATCTTAATAGCTATGTAATACTCAAATAGAATAATAAACCATACTTTAGTGAATGGTTTTTCCTATATGGCATTTCAGAAAATACATTTAGGTTCTATGTAGTATATATTGTTATATACTATGTATACTATACTATATTATATATGAATAATAGTAATATATGAATATGAATAATAAAGTTCTAACTGTAAAGACAGTTTTTTTCTGAGCATTTTTTAGTATATTCTTCAAAGTGGCATTACCAAAAAAATTTTTAACTCTTTTAATACTCATAATATTTCTAGGATAGGTGAGATAGGTGTTTTCCCCATTTTGAAGTTGAGATACCTAGGATTTAGAGAAACTAAGCAACTTATTCAGGATCACGTAGCTAGCAAGTGACAGCACTGGATTCCACCTGACTAAAGCCTTAACCACTATACTATACCACCTTTATATTATCATTAATAATATTGATAGAATGCATTTCTCTTTGGAACTTGAAAGATTTCTAAGACTAAAATGAAACTTCATTTAATGCAGTAAATAACTAAACTAATGGAATTGTTAATAAGTAGTATCTTTTTCTAAAGCTTTATAGTTTACAAAGTTTTCATCTCAATCTCACAACAGAAGGAAGAACTGAGCCTCAGAAAGTTTAGGTGATTTTGCCAGTGCCACACAGCTGGTAGGTGATAAGACAGAAATGAAATTCATTTCCAGTGTTTCTCAAATTATATCATGCTGTTATGTAGGATATAAAGTTTTAAGATAAATTTATTGGTATATGGGTTTTTATGGAGAAAAAGCAGGTTCATAAGGGTTTTAGATTGGTGGCACAGAATTAGCAATTTCCTCCAGCATTAAATCATTTGTTATTACTATGGTCAGAGATAGACTATCAGGCTGGATGGGCCCATATGGATTTTCTTTTATTTTATGTTCTCTTATTCAGGAGATCTAAACATATAAATAAATCTCCAAATTTCTCCTGCTTTTCCTTGGTCTATGTGGTTTAAATTTAGGTAAATTCATGGTTCACTAATAGATAAGCAAAAGAAATTTTGAAAGGGTGAAATTCCAGTGAATAAGAGTTTGTTACTTTCCATGGTAAACATACAGGCATTATGATGAGAGATTTGCTGCCATGACTTTTAAAAAGTTGTACTACGAAGTGAGACAATTTAAATTTTTGATTACTCTTTACCTGTATAGTAGATAAATCTTTACATAAGATCACAATTATATTGAATAGCAGTTTCTTCAACTCAAAATCTTCATAGGAATTAGAAAGCTTAAGACCTTTTACCAAAGGATTTTGACTTTTAACTGTGAGGGGGAGAAAAAAAGAAAGGTAAAATAAAAGCTGAAATGATGTATAAGATTCATTAAGACAATTGTAAGTTGAAAATTTTATGGTTTTTACCTTCATTAAAGGTTGCAAATAGTATCAAATCCCTGGTAAAGCCACATTCCTAATATAAATATACAAAATAAACAGAAGTGTGAATTAATTACATGGAAATTAAGTTACTGATGGCCATATTTACTTAATATTTAAGCATCTTTATCAGATTCTCCCTGTCATTCATTTGAATTCATAAAGCACTAATAATAGGAAGGGATGAAAGCAAGAAAATAAAAGCATATAGCCAAATAAACTGGTAATTTAGTTAATATTAAACTTACTTCTGTAGGTTCTAAGAAATATGTTGGTCTATGTTTTACAAGTTGCTGTTTAAAATTTGGTAAGAACCCAAAATGTATTGCAACAAGTTACCTATGTAATTCATTATCTATACCTTCGAGTGACAAAATAAGGGAAGAAAATAGTTGTTTTTAACAGCTTTTCTTCTTAAACACCCCCAGCTCCCTAATACATCAAAGGTTTGGCCAGGAGATAACAAAACAGTTCTTACTAAACATGAAAATTACTGAAGAATGACCAGAACTGCAAACATTTCAGCATGAGGAAACTGCTGTTCAGAGATATCCTAGTTGGACTTTGTACATTAGGGAGAATCTATATGAGCAAACCTTGGGCTTTTGAGCTTGCCAACTTCATATTCCTACTACTTTAAGATCCATGTGGTTTCTTGAAAATGTGAAGATGTTATTCCTGTTGACTCACATTCATGGAATTCACCTGAATATTTGCAACGATGTTAATGAGAATTTGACTAAGGGCCTCCAGAGAAACAGAGGACCACCTACACATTACAGCCTTGACAATGAAGCTATGTCAGACTGTTTCCCCATTTGCACAGTGTGAATTCCATGACTGTTCTCTTATGTTCTGATCACCAGCTGTTGATTGATACGGGGTTGAAGACATCATTGCCAAATTTCCTTTAAGTACAGCTTGGGACATGTGTGCTGATATGTGAATATTGCTGCCAGAGATTTCTACTCTAGGATGTCAATCATAATGATTTTTACATTATAAAATATGAGGAGGGGCAGCTTCTGGTATGGCTGAGTAACTCCTACAAGAAACTCTCCTATAGGTAACAATTATAAACTCTGAACAAAATATAAAAACAACTATCTTGTAACCAAAACCAAGCAGAAACTGGTGGGAATCAGGACTTGGAAGTAGGAAATGGTACTGCATGAGTTTCTCTCTCTCCTTTTGTTTTTTTAAATGGCTTTTTAGACTGAGTCCAAGCCCTAATCTATACCATATAGGGATGCTAAAACTCAGGATAAACTTGTAATCTAATGGTTTGAAGAACCAGAGGACAGAGGCAATCACAGGGCAACCAGTGGGACAATATCAAAAGCATAAGTGTAGTCAGAGTTCCATAAGAATAGGAAAGAGAGAATGGAGCTGAAAAAAATACTTGAAGAATAATGGCATAAAATTCTCCAAATTTTTACTTAAATTTACATATTCTGGAAGCTCTATGAATCTAAAGCAGGATAAATACAAAGAAAATCACATCTTGGCACATCATAGTAAAACTGCTAAAAACCAAAGATAGAATGAAAATCTTGAAAACAGCCAGAGAACAAAATGATACATATTACGTAAGGAAACAACAATTTGAAACAATGACTACTTATTGGAAACAGTGGAGGCCAGAGACAGTGGAATGTCTTTAAAGTGCTAAGAGGAAAAAAGAAAAAACCTGCAACCTAGAATTCCATCTTCTGTGAACACAGATTTCGAAAATTAAGGTAAATCCAATATATTTTCAGATAAAAGAAACTAAGAGAATTTGTTGCCAGCAGGCAGCAGATCTGCATCACAAGAAATGGTAAAGGAAGTTCTTTAGGTGAAAGAGAAATGATACCAGATAGGAACTCATATCATCAGGAAGGATAGAAACACATTATAAGTAGTAAATATATGGGTAAATTATAACATATGAGGAAGATCTCAAGCTTCCGAAAGATGCAAAGAAGAACTGGCAGAGTGCAAGTATACTGGTGACTACCATGACATTATAATATAACTTGGCATTACAACAAAGTACATAAACTTTACAACATACTTTATGACTCCCTCCTTCCCCCACACCCACAACTTCCACAATTAAAATGAATGCAAATTGACTCATACTTACAATCATTGGTGCTCCAGGATTTTGAGCTATAATTGTAGTGATCACTAATATATCATTTCTAAGCTGACGATCATAATGACTAAAACCTCTTGTAAGCAGACTTTTAAATACTTCCTTCAAAGCCCTAGAAAATAAAATCAGATCTTTAAAGCCATATTTCTATGGAAATACTACTTAAGTGTTTATCAACAAAATCTCCCTTTTTATATTATACTACTTATTTCGAAGTATTTCTAATCTTTTCTCTTTCCAAATCCATCTCTAATTCACTGTACCAGATAAGAATCCCTCACTCCAATCTATACATGATGGTCAAAGTGACTGCTTTAAAATAAACATTCAGTCACATCGTTTTCCTTTTAAAACTAGTTAAAGGCTTTTCTTTGTTCTTAGGATAAAGTCCTACCTCCTTACCAAGGTTTTCATGTTTTGATCCCTGCTAACTTTGTTAGCTTCATCTCTCACTGTTTTACCCTATACCTCCTACTCTCACCATATTGAATTTCTTTCAGTTTTTAAATTTTACTTTGTTCTACTTTTACTTCTGCTCCCATCCAGGATGCTCTCTGCATGCAAAACTCTTCTGTGTTGCTAATTCATACTTATCATTCAATACCAGATTAGGGTTTTCGAGGAAGTGTTGATTACTCTCCAAATCTGAGTCAGGTTCCCTGTATAAAGGGCATTTGTTGCTTTGCCTCCTAGGACTGACCCATTTGCTCTTCTTATTGATAATGGTGCCCTTATTTTTATTTAGGCATTTGGTCTTTCCCCACTTTTGGTCTTGTAAAGCTGCCTTCAACTAAAAGGAAGCTAGTTAGAGCATTCCTTCTTTCTGTCACTAGGCATTCACTCTGAAATGAGCATATGGCCAACACCAGACCACTCAGAGTCAACAGGGACTCGACTGAAAGAATTTTCTTTGAGGTTTCAGAATAGCAAGTCTTCTGTTCTGCTTGATTTAGGGTTTGATGGTGTGAACTTAAGACTTCTTAGGTCTCACCATGTGGATCTTGAGACTAAAAGCCAACATAGTGCAAAATAGTGCATAGAGATGAAGAGGGCCCAAGTCCTGGTATTTGCTGGGCCTTAAATACAGCTGCACAAGACACCAGTTTTATCCTTGATTTTTTAATTACATGAGCCCTTAAATTTCCTATATGGTTTAAATCAGTTGGCTTGAGGGTTTAGTCACTTGCAAACAAAAATGTGCTAATTCACCCCTTTCTGGAAAACATGTAGCTCCTTAACATTTCTTCATAACATTTATATGCTCTCTTTTAGTCGCCTACTTACTTGTCCATCTCTCCTAATATAATGCAAGTTCCATAAAAGCAGAGACCATTTCTGCACTGTTTTCAATTGTATTTCTACAGCCTAGTACTGAACTTGGCACAGAGCAGACAATAATTATTTGATAAATGAATAAGCAAATAAAGGTTCACTCATATTTTATTGCTAATGCTTACTGTAGTATCTGGAAGACAGTAAGTACTCAAAAATAGGTTTACTGAATGAATGAATGAAACAGTTCTTCTAAGTGCCTAATTGTACTTTATACATATTCAAAGACATACTTTAGTTTTGTTAACAAGATACTTTAAAAGCCTTCCACATAAAAAAGTGACTTGTTCTTGTGCAGATGCATTTATAATATGGTACAAAAAATGTTCCAAAACATAGCCTTTACATAAATCAAAAGCTTAATTGAATACAAATTCAAAGATTTTAGTTATGTCACTGGCTATCATTTTAAGGTTAAAAAGCATTCCTATCTAACCACATATACTTACAGCACACATTCCAAGTTACTAAGTTGCTGTATGATTTCTTCTTTTGAAGATTTTTCCAGTAAGTTCCAAAGTATTTCGGATGAACGAAACAGAAGTTGTCCAGAGGGATCTGGGTCATTGAGGTGAGCACAGATTCCACTGGCTGCTTGTGCTTTCACCATTAAAGTGCAATTAACTTCTGAAAATAAGTTTTAAAATTATTTCTGTTGTACAGTTTTGACATCATTAGATAGAAACAAAAATAGTTGGGAACGAAGTGTTCAAATTTAATAATATACAAACCAGAAGTTGAGAGATGTTGCAGAGCTTTAAGCACCCAAAGTTTCTCAACAAGTTGATTTTCTAGCAAGGCCAATGACTGGGCCATTGTTTTTGCCAGTCCTCCAACTTCAGCCATTTTAATCTTATACAATGAACTAGCTTGCTGGTAACCTAACAACAATTAATGAATAAATATGTACAATTTTTTCACATAGTAATCATCTACAATAAACAAAGAAATGAGTAATTTATCATTAAACAACAGCAACAACAACAAAAACTTCAAAGAATGTATGGCATTTTAAAATGGTATAGCACAGGGATAGGCAAACTTTGTCTATAAAAGGCCAGGTAGTAAGTATTCTAGGCTTTGCAGGTTATAGGGTTTCTTTCTCAAATATTCAACTCTGTTATCCTAGCACAAAAGCAGGCATAAACAATACAAAAATAAACCAGCGTGGCTGTGCTCTAATAAATGTTTATTTACAGAGGGGCGATTTTGGCCTGGGGTTCATAGTTTGCTAATCCCTACTAATAGCATTTCAAAGAGGACCAAAAATTTGGAAGCATATCTTACATTCTATAAAGGAAAAATATTTATTTGTCAGTAGATATACCTTTTAATAAAGGAAAATGGCATGATTACAAATACAAGTGTTTTCACTATTCAAGTTAGTGCATTACTATAGTGCTTTCAAGTGGCAAAAGTTATATAATTTGACAATGAAATAAGAGGTGCAAATGTAATGCTGTTCTGATAAACGCTAGTGAATATGGTATTTTAAGGAAGCTTGATTCTTGGCGACATGTCTTATAAGAATTTCCTTCTGCCTTAGTGCCTGTGAGAAACACCACCTCTCCTTTGGTAGGTTGCAAAGGTGCCTGCTCAGCTACATTCAGCTAGAGAAATTACACATCAGAGGGTACTTGCTCTCCTGAGATGCAGCTAATTTTCTCTTAGTGATGTAATTATCTAACTTCTTGACATCTCAACTTTGAGACCAACTAGACCTTTAACTTTGCCATAGTTCTGAGATGTCTGTCAGTCTCTTATTTTTCCGAATTTGATCTTTGGCTCTGGACAAGGCCTGGCCCATTCCTGTGATAGGTTCTCTATGGTATGCCCTGGCTACTCACTTTAGGCATTTAAAAAGTATAAAGAGGAAACCAAAAATTGCCATAATTTCACCATCCAAAGACAACAACATTAACATTCTGGTATATTTCTTATTGATATTTTAATGTATGCATATAATTTGAACAATATACTGTATGCAGAATTTCATATTTTACTGTAGCCACTATACATTTTATATAAGCCTTTTCTCATTCTATAAAATATTTTCCCAAATATGATTTTATTTGCATAATACTCTGTCATATGCATGGACCAAAATGTACTTTATACTTACTGTATTTTTATATATCAAGTTTACATTTTTATAGAAGAATATAGTAATATTAAGTCTCATAGACTTGATTCCTGTCTGCAGGGCTATGTCTCTTATAATTGCTCTACTGAGGACTTTTCAGCTGTGGACCCATCACTTGAAACTAACTGAGTGACAGCTAGTGAGAACATTGCCTTAGGGTCCTAATTTTCAGAGCCTGATCAAATTAAGATCAACCTCACTTCTCTGCACCTTAACTCCTCTGTCTTGTCTTATACACCAGTTGTCTCCCTGTCTATCTTAAAGAAGGGTGCCTATATATTGCCAAGGTTAATCCTAAACCTGTGCTCTTAATTCCATTCTCTCGTGCTTTCTTTGGGAATTTCATCCTCTCATTTTCCATGTACTAGCTTCTTGTTCCTCTGCCTGTGGGGGAAAGCATCACCTATCCTCAAAATTGAAAACAACAACAAAACCAAATATCTTTCTTTGATTTTGCTACCAGTTGACTTGTTCTCCATCTTCCTTGTTTTTCTTCACCATCTGATCTTAATAAGTTTGCATTCACTGCCTCTACTGCCTCATGACCACTGCCTTTACTCTCACAATCCTCTCTTTCTTCAGTCCTGTATCTGCCCTGACCAGTTTATGGAAATAGATCTGCCTATGATGAACTACAGCTTTTCAGATACCACATCATTTGGCATTTTCATCCCTCAGTTACAGAAGCCTCTACAGTATTTGACACTGAGACCACTTCTTCCTTCATCAAACATTTCATTGATTTGCAACAAAACATGGTGGTCTTTAGCTTTTCATCCTCCTCTTTGAACCTTTTCTTCACTACCAATTTCTTTGGATTTTTTTTTTCTCCAGATCTCAATATGAGCACTTTCCATATTACTATTCTTGGTCACTTGCTGTTTATATGCTTTATCTCCTGGAAAACTCAAGCATCCTGACGGTTTCAATTTTCATTTCTATTTGGATGAATTCCAAACCTGTATTTCTGGTCTCTGCTGTTTATTTCATCCATAGCTGAAATCTGACAGTTAATAATCTCTTTACTCATTTCTCTACTTCAGATGTCTTCCCATTTTCCCCTAGTCATAAGTAATCCTTCTCTTCTACTAGAGCCTTATTTGCACCTATCTTAAGGTGCATATAACTTTAAAATATATTTTACATCTTCTCTCCTTTCCTAGATTGATTATAAATTACAGAAACTTTATGAAGGTAGAAAGTATGTCCTAAACAACATTATATCTACCACACTGCAAGTGCCCTCTACCTTGATATCACATTTTAGTGTGACTCGTTTTATCGTTATATATTAAGATCCTTTAGCTGTAGCATGCAGAACTCTTTTTCCAAACATGGTGGAAATGTTATTAGCATTAGGAATTTAACATATAATTGGACGGGATAGATATTACAAATAATTATAAAATGTTAGAAAATAATAAATAATATTATCAACAGTATTAAATAACATTAACTAATAGTAATCATCATAATTAAACTAATTTGGGTATGATTTAAAAATTCTGTCACAAATATTTGGCATCAAAATAAAAATATGCAAATCTAAAGTTGAAAAAATTATATACAATTTTTTTTTGTTTAAAATGACTGAAGAGTTTCCAGCTACCAAAAAAAATGTTTTTGACGTGCTGCATTTATGATCCCACTGGTTCTTTCCAAGTTCGGAGAGAAATGAGACAGAATGTTCTGTTTTACAAAGATGTAAGTTATTACTGAAAGACTACTGAAAACTTCACCTGGAATATGCTGCTTTGGTGGTTCTGCATGATAAAAGTCAGTTATACACTTACAAATTTGTATCCTCAATTCAGAACTCGGTACTTTCATTAAGTCACCTGCCAGAAAGATACACCAATGCTATTTAATAACAATGTCATTAAGTTTATTTGCAAATTTAACCATAAAGTGTTAGTAATATGAGTACTTAAAATATCCTCATCAGAGATTCAGACTGGATCACATAATATATACACACACATACCACACACACAAAATACCTTGGATATATCTTTGTAACATTTGGCCTCTCAATCAACTCATTCTCTCCTTCCCAGGAAGAAAAAAATGGTAATTAAGAGCATAAATGCTGGAACTAGATTGTCTAAGATTAAATCCTGGCTCTGCCACTTACTACCTGTATAAACGTGTCTCTTAGTTTTCTCATCTATAAAATGGTACAGCAATAGTTACTACTTTAAAGATTGCTGTGAGAATTAAATGAGTTAGTATAAGAAAAGTTGAGAGTTTTCCTCCCTAACTAGAGAGTCAGTGATTCGTTGCCTCTAATAGTGCATCCTTTGCTTAGAGAAGTTCCAAGTGAGCTCTGCTCTTCAATTTGTTGACAGACTGGAAGACAGTGAGTTTCTGGGCAGTCTTTGCCCTGCAGGTAATAGTTTAATATATGTTTAAGTTATTGTGGTGGAGATAGACGATAGGGAGGATTCCTTTTCAGTCATATCTAAACTACTTTTGAATTGGCTTCAGCCTTTACTTCAGTCTGGATTGTATTTGCTCTGGTGAAGTCCTGCAAGTATGATCCCCAAGAAAATCTGAAAAGAATCTGTGGGATTCTGGAAATGATCCATGCCCTCTGGATGCTGAGGACAACTGGAGTCAGGAATATCAGCTTCAGGACTGCATCAGATCTGATTGGATTCTCTGAGGGAAAGAGATATTTAGGTGTTCCTTGAAGACTTGTGTTTTGCATTAGGCCTTGCCTAACGTTCATCTCTGAGGGTAGGTAGTCAGTACGTGGGGAAGCACGTAGACAGGGAGGGAGCACGTAGGAAAGCCTTATCCTTGCTTTAGGAGACTCTATCTGGAAAACACATCACTTAAAAAAAAAAAAACAGTTTCAAGATTATTCTCTTAAATTTTTTGGACCTGTCCTTTGAAGTTGAAAAGTCACTATGTTTTGAAAAAAATTAGGGCAACAGGAATAACTAAACTTTCCCAACAAAACTAGACAAGTTTATGGGAAATTCTAAGATTTCTCATGTGCTTCTCCACCCTTTTAGTTCCTGTTAAGTTTAGATCATTTCTCATAGTTTCCTGTTTTATAATCTCAGGGCAGAGTACCAACTTTTTCCTTAACATGTTTCCAGAATTCTGTTCTTCAGTCAGAGATATCTATCATTTAGAAGAAAAGGTAATATAATTTACTAGTAATAGTAGAAACTGGGCAGTTATTAGTAAAAATGAATAGCCTTTGTTCAACACTTTACACTACAATTATTTTAGTTTAAACTCATGTGTCTAACAATTAAAAAAATAAGAGACAGAACAGCAGTACTTGCAGTCAATAATCTGTAAAAGGAGTTCATTTTAAGCTAAAAGTTCATACTGCCATCAAGTGAGGCTGTGATATATCACTTCTTGGCCTTTTGGTTAAGATCAAGTAAAGTGAGGCAGTGATGTGTTCTGTAGGCGGGCATTCAGCAAAGAGCAGACAGACACAGTAAGAAAGGACTGTGTATTTAGTACACAAATGTCTGCCAATACTTTTGGAGGCAACATTTTAAAATAATAAGGGCAAGAGAGACATTTTTTAAATGTTATGAACCAAACCTATACTTTTTATCTGTTAATATTATCATATCCTCTTCTGGGTTGTCTTCACGTTCTAAATTTTCGTTGATGATAGAGAGTCACAGAATTAGTTTCTCATTAGTTTCCAGCCTGCCTGCTTCTTAAGGTCTCTTATCTAACTCCCCATGTTTATTCTAATCTCATTGACCCATTTTAGGCCATAATTTCTTCACCCTTTTTAGGCCATAATAATTTCTCCCAAAGTACCTACAGCTGAAGACTATGAAACTTATTTAGACATAAAAGTGTTAGTGTTTGTGTTAAAAATTTTAAATGCTTTTTACTTATATCTGTCTCCAACATCTTTCAGTATGGAGTATAATGGTGGGAATATAACCAGTCAGTAAATACTTATTTTTCATTTGTTGGGCCAGTTGTGTATCTTTTATTTCTCCTGTACAGAGACCTAAATGAATAAGCATAAATTTAATGTAGAATTTGTTTTGGGAACACACTGTTATGTCCCAGAGGCTGATTCAAGGAGCTAGTGTTTGATCTCATTTCTAGGAAATTATTACTTTCTCTAGAAAATTGAGCAATAACCTAAACACCTGCTTATGATACTTTTTCATATTTTTATATATAAAACACAGGCATCTTTATGTATATTACACTAAAGTTCCCAATATTTCCACCATTTTATGATTTTATTTAAGACTTTAAATTATTCAATGAACAATTTGGTTCTCAATCAATTCTAGCACTCAGTTAGATTCTAGCAATTATTAGAGGTCAAAGTTGAAAACACTTTTGCTGAAAGAAAGGGACACACAGTTTTGATTTACCAAAAAAGTTAACAAACATTTCATCAAACTTGAATATATAACATCAAGACAAATAAGCACAAAGAAGTATCTGCTAGCCCTTCTACTTAAGGAACAAAGAACCCTGTTGGTATCATGAAATACCAGAGTGGAAGACAATACAGAAATTATCATCAAGCACACTATGATTCATTCCCAACAAGAAAACAAGAAAAGAGCCTAGATTTGGAGGAGTACTCTCTGTGAAACTTAGTGCAGAGATATTTCATTCTTGTCAGTAGGACCTGTCATATGTTACACCCCTCTATCTAAGGAAATCTCAACTCACCCAGAAGTGCAATTGAATTAGCAGTATCTTCAGCATATGTTATTTCATCCGATACTTTCTTTTTCAAAAATGGCAGGCTTCAGTAAGAATGAAGAATATACAAGTTATGTTTAATGAAGTCCTTAATTGAAGCATCATTTGCAAAGTAGAGGAAAATTTATTTTCTATAGATTATAATGAAGACAGTATCCTATTTTTAGCCCTAGAGAATTAACAAATATCAGAATTTTTTGTGTGTGTTTCTAACTAGCTGACCCCGAATAAAATAAGATAAAATAAAATGGGTTTATAAAAATGAAGAGAGATGGACATAAGAGGCAAGGATTAAGAGAGTCATCTTGCAACTGCATAAATTAAAAAACTTAAGGATCCTTTTTCTCTCTGAGGGCAAAATAATAGATCATACCTGTACTTCTATCAAAAATTAGAAAGCCATTGGGTAATCTGATACAAATCATAGATCTAGGACTACCCATAACTTAAAAGCTGTTCAAGGCCTTTTTATGATGTTTTTGAAACTCTATTTAATAGATCAATGGTCTATTTGTTTTTAAAGGTCAGTGAGCTTTTCCTTATTAACTGGATCAGTTACCACCCACAAAATAACAAATACACTTTTTGAGACAGTAAAGAATTCAAGTTAACAAATATTAATTATATTAGACTCACACGTCACAGCTACTATAACCAAAGTTATTTGAAAATAATTTAGTTACAAATCATAAAAGGGCACTCAAACCTAGGTCATACAGCCTAAATGTCAAAGAGAGAAAAATCATTTTTTAAATACAAAATAGAAACTATTTCAGCATTCCAAGAATCAAAATTTGAAACTCCTGAGTTATTTTAAAATATTTAATATATCTTATATGTAGAACTTTACACTTATTTTTTTAAAAAAATTAACCAAGTGGTTGAAAAACAACGTTTAGAATTATCACATGGGGATGTATATATGGGCCAACTGGAATTAAAAGATATTTCAAAGGCAATCTATAAAAATTGGACAATTTTATAAATGCCATATAGGTTCATTTCTAGTGTTTATTAGAAGTTTTCAATCAAAATAAATAACTTATTAGTTATCCAGCTCATTGTTGAATCTCTAAAGTGAAGAACTCTAAAGCTAGTTCTTCTTGTCTTCAAGTTTTTCCTTTCCTACCAAAGGAAACAACCTAAAAGATAAAGCATCAGGAAGTTTTCCACCAAAAAGTTTATTAAAAGAATAAGCATTATACTTCTGATGCACTGAGAAAAACATATAAGCTAAAACAAGAGGACTGTCTCCCAAAAATGTCCTTGAAAAGGGATTCGAGTGAGGGTGCAGCGTGGGAAAATGCAGGATGACAGTAGAAACTAGGGAAGTTAAAAAAAATTATGTGAATAATTATAAAATATGAAGAAAAGGGAGGAGTGCAATTCAAAACATTTGTCACATTATATAATGAAACATTCAGTCACAGCTTTCATAGAGAACTAATTCTTGGTGGAGCTCTGTAGAAACCTTGATGTTGAAAGTAATGCTTACAAATGCTGTGTTCTAGGACTTGCACAGCCTCAAAATTTGAAAGTGTTTTATATAATATAATCTCACATCAATATAACAATAAATTCCAGTTAGTACATTAGAGTTCCTTGAGAGCACCAGAGAAATAATTTATTTCTTTATTTTTCATGGTCTCTATAAAAAAGTAAGCCATCGTAAGGGCATTCAATAAATTATTTTCGACTATTCAAATATCAAAAAACTTAAATGTAAGCAGTTACAAAATTGTAAATATTGCTGCTAAATCTAAAAGTGAGAGATAAACCTACCATGTATACATAGTCTTACTAATATTATTATTTGTATATTAAAAGAAACACATTATTTAAAAAGTTAAATTGGTAGAAAGGTTTAGAAGGTTGAATTGTCAGAAAAGTTTATTCCTAGTTTAAGAAATTTCCTCTACTGTATTATATTGAAAACTTAAAAAACATATATTTTAATATACATCTTGATTAGCCACTGAGTGGTAGCAAGGAAGCAAAAGATATTCCTACTTCGCCAAAATGGTTGAAGAAACAGTAGTACAGAGGATGGAATATATGAATTTTATAATTCTGACCTCTACTTTGCATTTTGAAAAATAAATACCAAAAATAATAGATGCCAATTCATTCTTTATTCAAATTTGGAAGATCAAATAAAACATGACATAGAACCTAACATGTTTGTGAGAGTCAAATTTTCTAAAGAGACAGAGAAAAAACAGACATAAGCTATTAAGTATTGTCCATAAATGTTCTCAAGGGATTCTGTAAAAATATTATAATTTCTTGGTTTAATCTCACTTTTATCATTCAATTGAGAGCAATTTATTATGAGAAAACATTTTAATATACTTACAGTTCAATCTCTTGTGGCCAGCAATTTCAGACTATAATAAAATGGACTACCTTTGAGATACCAGCTGCTGGAATCAAGTGATCAGGTGAAGTTTCCTGAGTTCTGTATCACTTTGCTACACCATAAGCATAACATTTTTGTAATACAAAACAAAACATAAAATACTGCATGCTAATGTAAAATAAAATTAAAAAACAACTTACCCACATAATTTTAGGATATTATATGCAGGTTCTATAAAATGGGGCTGTTTTTTAATTTTTCCTGCACACAGATTCAGAATTTTAAATATCTGTGCTAAATCCCTTAGGGGCTTTAATATTTTTAGTTAAGAAATAAAATTAAGATTTTTATCAATAGATTCTTTAGAGCACTTCTGTCAAGAAAGTCTTATTGAATTCTATTTTGTTAAATATAGTTGACCCTGTCCTAACTATACTATTTTTGAGATCTAAAGAGGAAAACTTAGAACCATATTTTTTTAGGAATATTATTTTTGTCTTAGTAACCTCTTACTCAAAATATTTTTTTTCCTCCTCTCACCACACCTTTAGAATTTTATTACCAACTACTATGCCACATATTCAGTTGAACAATAACTTATTACTGGCCATGAGTAATAATACATGAAAGAAATTAATGGCTCAATTGTATCTTTCATCTCCACCCATCCACATACAATACGTACATTGCTCAGGAATAAGCAACCCAAACCTACCTTACTTTTCTGCATTATTTTATTAATGTTATTCAGGTGCATTTTCTTGTTTTTAAGGTTTCAACTGGTTGAGATTTTATTTTATTTAAAACTAGTTTATGAAAGGAAAATGTACCTTGTAGATCTTCAGGTAAAAGCACCTTTTATTTAACCTATTTAAAAAACCCAACTGGTACGTAAACACATTTTACAGATTTTGTTTTACAGTCAAGGGCACTTGGTAGCTGTGACTTGCACTTGTTGATTTAATCTGATCACTTCTAGTCTTTTTTAGGAACTTCTTAGGAAAAGACAGGAGAGCTGGATATATTAGAAATACTAAACTCTGTTAACTTTCTAGAGAAGTGACCAAGATACCTTGCTACCTTATCTTTCCTTTTGTTTTGTAAGTTCTAAAGCCAACCAACTAAAGGCATTCACCGAGAATCATTTGTCATCAACTCTCTAATGTGAAGAAAAATAAGAGGTGTCGAGCTATCTGTTTAAGATAGGAAAAGAAATCACTTGCTAGTAGACTTTCTTGGCTACCACTAAACAGTGCTTGATATCCACATGCCCTCAGGTAACTAACTGACCTAACAAACCCATATAAAACTATAAAACCAAAAATGTATGTTGTTTTAAGGCACTGTTTGTGGTAATTTGTTACAGCAGCAATAAGAAACATATTTTCTAATGAAAATTCTCCCATTTCAGGATAAATGAAACACATATAAATAAAGGATACAAGTCCATTCTGATAACACTGCACCACTTTCTTGACAGACTTAAGTTGTTTTTCTTCTAAATCATCCTAAAACAAATGATCTATTTTAGTTCTTTTGTGCTATTAATTCTGTTGAGATTTTTTAAATTTTCCTTAATATAAAAAGAAAGTAAACATATTACTAAGTAATTCTTAAATTACTAAATTATAATATAGGCATTACAAAATGTTTCCTGAAACAGTAAAGGTAAAAATAAATTACCATTTACATTTGAATAGGAAATTGAGACTCAAAATGAGGTTAATATAAAAGCAGTAATTGTTTCCAGAAATAATATTAACAATACCTGAAGTGTGTTGAGCATTTTTGTATGCTGTGTACCATTTAGGCACTGTATATGCCAATCATTTCATTAATCTTCATAGCAACCCTATTAGGAAGGTACCTCTTATCCCTCTTTTCTAGAATAGGAAACTCAAGTTGAAACACTAAGTCATTGTCCAAGATCACACAGCTAGTAAATGATACTGTTAGGAGTCAAATTTGGCAGTCTGACTCCAGAAATTGTACTTTTAACCTCTAAAATATGCCCGGTGTAATTGCTTGCACCAAACATCTTCAGCCAATTAAAACAAAGTAAAACAAAACTCTATACAGTGATATGTTTTCATTGACAGAATCACTTCTGTCCTTTAAACCTTCTTAAACTGTGAGAAGCTGTGGCATTTTCTATATATACCAAAAGTACATATAATACACATATTTTGTCTACCCTTGTTTAACAGCAAGAAGGAACTCTACGTAGTTGGGTTTCCTTTTTTAAAAAAATACAGATTCTAATAAATGTTAAGATAGTGACTATATTTTTATGCATGCTAACCACAGGACATTGTTTTGTTTTGATCAGCTCTACCGTGGTCAGCCTATTTCCTGCCTTCTGAAAGTATGCAGTCTTCATCCTGTAGTAACTTTGTAGTGTGTCCTGGCTTTTTAGGCAATCAGTCAATTCTTGGGTAACATCAGGAGAGTGTGGTATAAACATGCATGCAGATGCATTTATTATCCTTTCTCCTAATGCCTAAACTCTCAACTTGAGTCTTGTATCTTTATTTCCATTACATTCTGTATAAGAGTTCTCTCAAAATAAATTACCTATGACTATGTATGAGTGTGTATATATCCTGATTTCACATCAGAAAACTAAGCACTACATCATGATATACTTTTTTCTACCCTTGCGCCCTAACAGGCTAGATGAGTCTTTCTTTACTCTTATGATTCCTTCTGTTTATATCATGGATTTGTCCATCCCACAAAACCAAATCTATTCTTTTCCAGCCTCCCTACCAGGTTAAATATATTCCTAATAAATTTAAATAGTCTTTCAATATAAGACATATACTATTTGAAATGTTTTCAACAAAAAGAGAAAAATGAGACTTATATTTAGGGAAATATATGTTAACTTTCAGGAAAATTATAGTCTATAAGTGAAACAGCAGAGAAATTTTCTCTTAAAGCTTACTTTTTCAGTCTCTTCAAGGAGTTTGATGACACGATTTAGGTCCATAGACGTGAAAACACCCTAAAAAAACATACAACTCATAGTATTCTATATAATAAGAATCAATAAATCCCACCAAACATACTATTTTTATATTATATTATCCCTTGGCAACTTAAAAATGACAAAAAGATAGGGGAGAATGAAAAGTAGATGAGAATTATAGGAATACATGAATTTTGCAGTAAAAAAAAAAACACCTCTTGAATTCTAGTATAATCTTATAATCTTCATGCCTAAATTTCATTAGTGAAAGGCCCAAGAGAGCATCTGGAATAGCAGCACTTCCAGGCTTTAGAAAAGAAAATGATCTCATGCATAGACATTACACTGAGTTTGCCTATGCAGATATACGTAAGACTTGCTTCTAAACCACAGGTAGGAGATCACCTTCCTGAACTAGGTATTCCTTCTCCCAGCAGTCTTACCGTCATACATATTAGAAAACAGGAACCACCAAGTTCTATGGATTTTATATCTTAAATATTTCTTGAGCTCATTCCATCATACTGATTTATTCAGTTCTCATCTCTCACTCAGTTGTGATGATTTCCTCCTGTTCTCTCTGCCTCTACTATTGCACTCCTCAACATTGTCCTCTACCCTCTGGTCAATGAAACAATGAAATGCAAATCTGAACATAACACATCTAAACCATTCATTGACTCTCCACTAATGCCCCTCACCCCCTCCTCTGTTTCCATTTATGTTATTACAGTCCTGTTCCTCTCCTCAGTTAAATCCCACAGGTCCTTTAAGACACAGCTCAGGTGTCACCTCCCCAAGGGATGAAAAAGGATACAACAAATGTCCCTCCTTTGTGCTACCATAGCACCCTGAGCCTATAGCCGTTACAGTTCCCATCACCTTGTTCTAAAATGGTTTACGCGTTTATCTCCTACCATACCCTACATCACTTGAGGGCAAAGACTTTTGTTTTCTGGCACCCCTGACACCAAACACTGGGCCTGACATATAGTTATTTGTAGGCAAATGGGGAAGAAAACAGGAGGTGTTATCATCCAAAGTTTAAGTACTTATGATGATACAGAAGTCTGCAAATTCTAAGTGCAGATTTGGCTGTGTTTATCTTGAGGGTTAATGCTTTGTTGCATGACATTTTCTTTTTAATTAAAATGTCATATCAATATTCTTTACTCCTGTTATATGAGTTAAGCTATCCCAAACTTGTTACCTTCTTCCCGTCTGTCCTGCTTTTATACTTATTTCTATTTTAAAATGACTGAAAAGATGATGTAGTGGTTATATAAAATTATTCAAAAAGAAAAAATCTTATTCTTATTTAAATACTTCTATTTTATTATATATATTTTTTATATTTTTATTTTAATTTTATGTTTATTTTATATATTTATATTTTATTTTCTGTTTTGTTTACATGTATAAATACTTTATATAATTTCACTTATTGTTAACACCATTATATTTTCTGATTTTTAAATCCATAATATGTAGCTTTCCATATTTTGACATAGTCATTATCCATTGCCTCTTAGGTCTAGAATTTCCTTTCACAATTGCAAACTTATATATTCTATCTCAATAAATATCTTTCAAAACCAATTTCAGTTAAGTGTTCTAACATTAAGTCTGCAGAATAACTATCTGAATGAATTTATTTACTCAAAGTGACTTTTACTTAAAATATTAACAATCAAAAGGATTTACTATATAATTGTCTATACTTGGTATTACAATTACCATTAAAATTATTACATTTTACTGTTAAATTATTTAAATTATTAAATTTGCTGTTACACAATTTTTTGATAAATAGAATTTTGCCTTTTGAGATTTGGGGATTTAACAGTGCCGTCTGCCACTGCCTCAGTTGTCTTTTTTCTCCCTGTTTTCTCAGAGAAATAAATATATATAGTTTGTTTTTATTTTCTGATTTTCTGTGATACTGGCTTTGTGAGTTGGAAAAGATATAAAAATGACATGTCAGTGCAGGAGTTTCTTTTTAATACCTGCATGTAGTATGAGAATTTTCCCCCAAATGATCAGATATATCTTTTATAAGAAACAGAGAGTAGTAAAAATTAAAGCATAGATTCTTTTTAGATTTATCTTGTATTACCACTTCATGTTACTCTTTGTTTTACTTGCTTGGCATATGTTATATTTTTAAGATTTCTCCCTTTCTCCCTCCCTCCCTTAGCCTTTTTCTCCTTCTATAAACATTTATAAGCAGCTTCTACATTTCAGAAACTGCTAGGTATGGGGAACACATTGCCCTGACTTCAAGTATCTATCAGTCTGGCATGAGATGCAGGTAATATAGATCACATACTACAAGACTCTCCATGAATGTTGAGAAGTCTACTCTGGAACCATATAGAAGAGGGACAGAATGGCATGAGGAAAAGGGATGGGAATCTGGGACAACTTCTGGAAGAAATAATCTGCAGGCAGAGGTAGGGCTGAGTAGGATTTGTGAGATGAACTGAAGGTTTCACAGATGGAGCAAAGGGAGTAGCTTATGTGAAGGCCTGAAAGCAAGAGAACACATGGCATTAAGAGGACTGGTGAGTCACTCAATATGTTGGAGAAGATAGTGCAGGGGATAGTGGCTACAGATGATGCTGACAAGGTAAGTAGAGGTCAAATGGTAAATAATAATAACGATGGTAATAACAATGATGGTGATAGCTAAAACTTAGTAGTCAATGTCTATTTCCAAGATAGTTGTAAGCACTTTACATGTATTTGCTAACTGAATTCTATGAGGTAGGTACTGTTATTAACCCCATTTTACAGAAATGTATAGTATGCTAAGGATGGTTGGAAGCTATTGAATGGTTTGAGAGACTGGACATATAAACGGACAATGGCCAGACTACATCTGGCAACAGAACTCTGTCCTACAACCTCTGCAGCAATCAACCTTGGGAGCCAAACCACAACTTCTGCAGCAAGTGGCTCAGAAAAGTCAGGATCTGGTCAATGATTATCAGATTCCCTGTACTTCCCCTCCTCCTCCCATTTGCTACTTAGGGCCAACCAGAAAAAGCCAAATGAATCACACAGGATGTCCTGCTTCTAGCTAGCTCACTTCCAGCTTCCCCTGGCAGCAGCCTCCAACCAGAGCAAACCAGAAGCCTTCTCTTCACTCACTGTGACACTTTCCTGCCTGCCTTGGAGTCTCTGCCAAATGCATGTAATGGTAGCTGACTTTCTATAGCAAGTGTTGAGTAAATAGCCCCTGTTTGTTCTCATTAGGATGATCTTTGTTGATTTCCACAGGGTTTAGCCAGAGAAATGTAACAATAAACAAATCATTCTGTCTGCTGAGTAAACTGAGTTGGGAAAATCTAGACTGGAGGTGGAAGACCAGTCTGTAACTTCAGGCCTCAAGTAAGGAAATGTCCACTGGGATAGACAACAATGAATGGATTGAAAAGCATCAAGGAGGCAGAGTCACCAGGACCTAATGAGTGATTTGATTTGGTGGGAAAGAGAAGGAAAAGGTAAGGATGATTGGCTGGCTCGAGGAATGATGTACCTGGTGGCACCATTTGCTGAGATGGGGAATGCTGGAGGAAGAGGCTGGTGTCGAGGCTGCAGATGAGTTAAATTGGGGGCAGAGATTTCTAAATCACAGGCTTAAAGTAATAATTGGAACAGTCTAGTAAATGAGATCACACAGGCAGGTGTAGAAGCAAAAGAGAACATACAAATATAAACATAAAAGTAATTGCTGTTATTACAAGATGTTTATGGAGAAACCGTAAAAACATTTAACAAACCTTTTAAGATCAAAAGCTTAATACAGTACTTTGAAGAAAATTAGACCCCGACTTCAAGTTATAAGATGAACTTATTTTCCCACTTTACCAAGGAACATTTCAAAGGGGAAAAATCCTGCTTAGCTGATACTTAGTAAATGGGAAAGGAACTAACATTTATTGTGGTCTGTTTTTATGTCTAGTACTTTATATCTTAATCAATCCCCAAACCTACCATATGCAAGCAGAATTATTATTCCTGTTGATTAAACTGGGGCCTTGAGATCTAACTTATTAAGGTCACAGAGCTCGTAAGTGGGCTCACAGGGCCGCCTGATGCAGGAACACTGGTTCTTTGCACCTTAGTCCTCTGCCTCACTCCTCAACTGACCACAAAGATTACTTCTAACAATTACTCCAAAACAGGGGTAGTCAATTTTAAGGACACAGTACATGGCAGTATTACAGACAGCGGCAGGATATGACATCAACTAGTGGGTTGTGGAGGTTCTCAGAGGGAAAGCAAATTTGGGCACGGAATCTCAGCCATGATACCTAAGCAAGTGAGCTAATCAAATCATATATTTACTCTACAAATATTATTGTGTGCCTCTACTGTGCCAGACATTGTTCTAAGCACTAAAGATATGGTATTGAATAAAACACATAAAATTTCCTGTTTTCATGAAGAATTAATATGCTTTAGGGGAGACAATAAGTTATATATTGTCCTGCAAGATAATACTCGGGAGAAACAGGCGTAGAAAGTGCTAGGATGCTCAAGCAGTGGTCAGCAAAAGACTCACAAAGTGGGTAACAGTTCAGCAAAGTCAGGAAGGAGGTAAGGGAACAAGCCATGGACATCAAGAGGCAAATTTCCAGGCAGTGGGCATAGCAAGTGCAAAGGCCCTCAGGCAGGGTACACCTGGCGTGGTAGGGGAGAAGCCGGGAGGCTAGTGTGGCTGGAACACAAGTGGCTTTGTAAGGTACTTGAGGACTTAAATTTCTACTGTGAGATCAGAGTTGAGGCAGGAAGGACACTTGAGTTTTAAGATATATGTCCTACACTTAAGGAATCCATACTCTAGTGGGAGAGACAAAACAAGACAAATTAAATAGTAACAGAAATAAAACAAGTGATAATTAGGTGAGAAACTGTGTGACTCAGTTGGAGGACTATATCCATTTATGAGAAGTTCTGTGAGGGTGAAAATGTGAAGTGCTTCCTATCGGGGGATACTTTTAGAGAGGTGGGATCTGAAAGTAGGGTAAGATTTAAATTCATAAGAGAGGAGGGTGTAATATTTAATATTACCTCCTGTGTACCAGGTATTGTACTGGGTGCTACTGGGGAATACTGGGGGATTGTGGGGTATACAACAGAAAAAAAAAAAAAAATAACAGAGAGGGTTTTCTGCCCCCACGGAGATGGCACTAAGCAGAGTACACAGTACAGAGAAAAGACAGATTATGCATTGGGAAACCCTGAAAACAGGACAGAGAAGCAGACCTGACGCAATCTGGGGATGGCAGAGATCTTAGATATCATCAGTTCAGTGGTTCTGAGGCTAAAAATCACTTGAGGGAGCCTTTTAGGAATCCCATCTTCCACACCTGGGATTATGACTAAGTAAATCTAGGGTAGGGCCCAACTATGTACATTGGTTATAAAAAGCTCCTCAGATGACTGTGATGGTCACCCACATTTGGGGAATAGTTGTCTAGTACAGGCTCATTTTATAGAAAAGGGAACAGGCCTAGAGAGGCTGAATGATTTGGTCACTGTAATGACTTAGGTGAAGGAAGCAATAAGGAGCTACTGTGAAAATCTGAAAGAAAGAACAGGTGGGACTCGGAGGAAAGAAGATGATAAAGTGTTTATGGAGAACAGAATAGGAAGAGAGGAAGAGATGGACCCAAGGATGTAACATTAATCCAGGATTAACTGAGGCCTTGTGGTGACAGGAAAGGAGAGCAAGTAGTTCTTTTAAAGCCTCATTTGGTACCACATCATCTGACCTGGCAGGGGGAAGGTAGGAATTTTGTTTTATTGTTGTTGTTATTGTTTACTTTGTTTTGTAATCTGAGTCCATCTCCTATAGCTTTCCAGGAGTTAGCTGCTGTGAAACCCTGCCACAGTGTTCATACCATACTGCAGCTATAAGGCTACTAAGTGTTTCTACTCAGAGTGGGAAACCAGGACCTCCAACCAGTAGCAATGGCATCACCCAAAAACCTGGTAGAAAAGCAGAATCCAGGGCTCCTCCTGAGACCTACAGAATCAGAATCTGTATTTTAGTAAGTTCCCCAGGGGCTCCAAATGCACATTAAGATTTGAATAACCATTGCTCTAAAGGCTTCTGCTTCTTTAGAATGAGAGGAACCACGTGAAAATAAACAGGAAAGAGATGAAAGGTGAACACTTTGTGATGTCAAGCATGTGATGAAGCTGTCTTAATGAACTGAGGTAGACCCCACATTCTTACCTTTCGCTACTAGGATATACTGTACTGTCTCTGTAGGCAGAGGAGGATGCAAATATGGAATGGTTTGAAAAGATTAGGAAACATTTAGAATTCCAAGGCAGAGGTCTAAAAGGTTATCAATTTAAATGACAAACAGCACTAGACCCCACTCCCAGAAAAGAAATGGAGTAACTCTCAGTTAACTTCTCATGGCCTTAGGCTCTTATTTGTAAAAACAACCACAAACAAAACCCAGGAAGGCTAAGTGATCATGTCTCCCAACTCTAAAATGTCTTCATTCTATTTCTTTTGGTAGAAACTGCCTTTTTCTTCACTATTTTAAGCAATGTTAATAATCCTACAAGTAGTTATTAACAGGGTATGGTTTTAATTAATACAAATTGATTTCTTCCTAGAGGAGAATCTTAGGCCCTGTAAGGAGAGGTCATAAAAGAAAAGGAAAAAACAAAGGGAAGGGAGAAAACACACACACAAATACACGGGTATACTTGTTCTGCTTTAGTTGACATGTTGTAGACTATTTTAGCAATGGCCTATTAAAAGTATTTCCCCTTTTTTCTTTTTAACCCAAGCTTGCCTGCCTCATATAACCTTGCTCCCACCCCTATTATTTATACTAAGTAAAGGAAGAATGAGAGCTGTCAGATAATAGATTCACCTACTTCTCAGTTTCGCCCAGTGCCTGGGAGAACAGCTGTAGTGTTGAGCCCCCTTGCAGCCTTGGGAGTGAAGGAAGAGCTGCTGTTTCTCAAAATTCTTCTCCCTGCCCAGATTGGAATACTTCCACAAACCCAGTTCCCCTAACACCTGCTCCTCCTAATGCAAAAGTGTTGTTGCTCTTTAGGTGAAGTGTCTGGCCACCTTCAGAGAGCTTGATTCTATTCCCACAGTAGAAAAGGTCCCCAGTCAACTGGCCACTTCCAAGGAACTCTCCAAGGCTCCAGAATGTGGACGCAGGAGACAGGGCTTCTGACGCAGCCTGAGACTTGAGAAGCCTCAACAGGAATTCCCATGGCTGCCTCACGCCATCAGTGTGAAGAGGTAGGAGAGGATTTCTCCGCAGAATTCACGTTAATTTAGGGCTTGATCATGGCTCTCTGAGGAGGAGCAATGGAACCCCAGTATGAAACAAACCCCTTGAAGTTTCTAGACCCCCATGCCAGGAATGGCGATCTAAGCCAGTGTTTAATGTGAAATTTCTCAGCAAACCCCCTCGAAAGAATTAGTTCTGTATTCATGACAAAAAGTAAACTCAAAACCAAATACAAGCACAATAAAATAAATAAATTCTATTCTCTCCCAATTTTCTCCGATATACTCCTAACCAGCTTCCAATTTCATATAAAAATGATGTTTAATTTCTAATTTTAACAGCGTTGTCCTGTCCTCCAGGTGCAGGTTTTGGTAACAGCGCATTTAAACACGGGAGAATTTACACCTGTATCAAGAGCAGCACACGGTAACAGGGATCTACATATAAAAGCCGAGGGCAAACAAAGTGGTCATCAAATCTAAATTCTCGCTGTGAATGTTTCTTTCGCTCCCAGGCCCTTCGTGGTCACATTTAATGAAGAAAAGCCGCAAAACCTCGCCTAGTTTACTGGGAGGCTTCGGGAGGACCTTGAGACAAGAGAGTCCCCAGACAGGTTGGTTGACAACAGCCGACCCCCCTCGCAGGTGGCTTAGTTCTCGAAGGGATCAGCTTCACGCATGGAACCTCTGTCCCGCGGGCTCTCCTCGGGCCCCCATTTCCGCCCCTGCTCTCCCCAGGCCTCATCCCCGCCCCCAGATCTAACCCGCCGCCCCGCCTTTAAACCCTCCAAAGCTCAGACACCTGGCCCATACCTGCGCTTCCTCGTCTTCCGTCACCACCCCGACTGCCGGGATTTGGCGAGGGCTGCTGGACTTGATCCTGGTGCCGGGTTCCCGGGCTTCGGCCGTTGCCGCGGCCTCGGCCGTTGACATGGCTGTGGCGGTGGAGTGAGGGATGGAGGGGGTTCTCCTGTCCTACACTGTACCCCCTACAGGTGGGGACCCAAAGAGGCCTCGCCACAGAGAAATGAAGGCCGCCTGAAAGCCGCTAGAGTCGCCAAAGGCCTCGGGGATCCTGCCGTGGCAGGGTCCACCGCGATGCCACTCGCCCGGCGCGGCTGCAGCGCACCGGTGCACCTCGGCGCCTGCCGGCCGACCGGTTGTTAACAAGCCAATGCGTTGCTAAGGGCGGGGCCGGAGGCGACGGAAGCACCTGCTCCTACGGAAGCCCGGGGATCCAAACTACCCCAAACCCTAATCTCTGCACCTCTAAATTCGGAGTGGCGGAATTTGCCTGCACGCCGGAAGGAAGCGGGTGAAGACCTCAGTGTTTGGCCGTGGAGTGTTACCTTGGCGCCCTGTGTGTCTCAGTCTTGGTAGTTCGCTCTGGTCCTTTTTAAAACAAGCATGAGTCGGTGGAGGGATGAGGGATAAACGTGGGATGCAGGAATGATGGATGACGGACTCAGTGTTGGGAGCAGAGCAGTTTATCTCACCTCAGAGAAGTGATCAGTATCAGCGACATTACCCAGCCTTTTACCTCATCTGTACTCTAGTGGCCTTTCCAGACAGTTAAGTAATCACCAAGGCATTGTACACAATGTTAGAAGGCTTTTGAGTCAAATCACTGTATCTAGAGAAAGTTAACCCCAGGAAGCCCCACTTTTCTCATAATTTTTTCACTCTTCTTGTCGGTAGGAATGCTGTGAGAGGACTGAATGAGATGATAGTTTTGTAAAGTGGTGCTTGGCACATAACAAGCAAGATTATCTGAATGACATTTCTGGGCCTATAAATGAAATGAAAAACCTAGTTTCCGCTTGGCAGCACTTTATGTAAATCATTGCCAAAGCCGCCAAACTTCTTTGAATGAGTGCTGAAAGCTTCCAGTCCCTATTTCCTCGATTCTGTTCATTCTTACGCTTTCCTCAACCCCAGTCCTCTGAAACTGCCCTGACCAACACTGTGGTCAAAGTCTCCGGGCACTTTCTGTCCTAATTTTGGTTTACTTGTCTGTAGTATTTTACTCTGTTGACCACTCTCTCCTTCTTGAAACTCTCTGGCTTGGAGTTCAGCATTTTTTGTTTTTGTGTTTTATCTTTACAGCCACTTACTGGTGGTTTTAGAGCTCCCATTAGGCTTTACACCTAGAGGTGGT
The DNA here is from genome assembly GCF_048773025.1 of Camelus bactrianus. NCBI lineage: Eukaryota > Metazoa > Chordata > Mammalia > Artiodactyla > Camelidae > Camelus > Camelus bactrianus. The sequence goes on from NC_133545.1 coordinate 64,232,663, forward strand.
TCAGTAGGTCTAAGGTTGCAATTACCCTGAAAGTGCAAAGGGTGTGTCAAGTATATTATTAACATAACTTTAATTGCTGTTGCACATTCCAAGTACACTACATGAAAGGGAGACTGAAACCACTTGTATAATCACAGTGGAATCCTGTGAGGATGGCACCAGAACCCAAGATGGGGTTTGGAAAGCTGATAGTTGGCTGATTTGCTCTCCTTTGTGTGCTCATCCTGGCATCTCAGGATAAGAAAGGATGAAGAGGAGGGATTACCAAGGAAAATATTCTGCTTAAAGCAGAGTTTGCCCAACAGATATCAACTGGCTTTTGTAATTTAGCACAATAGGCTGAAGCTGATAATGATTCATCAACCTCAGTGATCCTGAAAAGTCCTCGCTGAACTTAACCGAAGACACTTTCCTAACAAATGAACAACAGGGTTTTTTTTTTTGTTTTGTTTTGTTTTTTTACTGTTACCAATTGTGTACAGACCTACATATTCATTCTGTCTCATATCCAGGGTACCAGTTTCCCATGCTTAATTAGTACAACTCCCATGAACTCCCCCTTACCAGCTCTTAAAATTTTCTGGCTTTTCCCCATCAGTGGAATCAGTGAAATTCTTCATGGAATGAGTTCCCTTACCTGAGAAGTTAATAGATCTATCTAGCTTTATAAAAAAAAAATTTAGCTCTAATAGTTTTTTGTTTTATTCTGTGACAGGTGAGAAGCAACTAGGATGGAAGTCCTCAAGCACCCCACACTCAAGCCATCTTGACTGAATTACTTGTGGTTTTACACAGGTGCCAAACCTCTTTCTGCATTACCTTTGTGTATGTTGTACGTTACTGTCTTGAGGTCTAACTCCCTATGAAACTCAGATTATGTGACCTTTTCTAGGAAACCTTCTTTACATCCTCTGCTATGTTAGGTGCCACTTGGTCTGTCATTCTGTTTTTGTACTCACCATATACCTAATGGTATTTACTGGCTCAGCAGATTTTCTGCTAGGCTGAGATTTTTGAAAGCAAGGAGTGTCACTTACCCAGGTTTGCACCCCAAGCCTTCAGCGTAGTATCTAGAGCAGTGTTTCTCAAAACTTAGTGTGCACCAGCATCATCTGGAGAGCTAATTAAGAGACTCCTGAGCCCCACATCCAGAGTCGGCTTCAGTAAGGCTGGGTTGGGTTCAAGGGTTTGCATGTACAGTTGACCTTTGAACACAGGTTTGAACTGCAGGAGTCCGCTTATACGCAGAGCTTTTTCAACACATACTACAGTCCCACACAATCTGGTTGGTCTAATCTGTGGATACAGAATGTTGGGCTGACTGTAAAGTTACACCTGGATTTTCGACCGAGCCAGGGTCTGTGCCCCTAACCCCACATTGTTCAAGGGTCGACCGTAAACAAGTTCCTGAGTGATGTTGATGCTTCTGGCCTGGCCACCATACCTTGGGACCTTCTGGTCTAGATTATACTAGGTACTCAGTAAATGTTCATTAAAGATTTCAATGATTACTTTTTTATTTGAGTTGAAGCCAAGTTAAAGCATTTCATAAGTTACCCAGAATAAGGTAAACACTAAGTTCTTGCTACTCAAAGTGGGGTCCTTGAACTACCTACACAAGTGTTACCTAGGGGCTTATTAGGAACACAGAAGTTCTGGCCCCAAGGTGGACCTACTGAATCAGAACCTCCATTTTCCCAGGACTCCCAGGTGATAGGTATGCACATTAAAAGTTGAGAAGCACTATTCTAGTGTGTGTTGTAGTTTTTCATTAGCACTGTTTTGGCAATTGACATAAAACTGGTTTTTACTTTGTGAATTTTCCACATCCTTTGTTTTCTTACTGATGATACTGTTGGGTGTATTTATTTTCCTTCTTGTTAAATGCACCAAGCTTAAGCTTTTTAAAAGCTTTACCTGCTTAAATTAGGTGTTGGATTTAAGTTTAGTCATTATTTATTGATCCTTCTGTAATATAGATTTTTGAAGGTTGTAAGTTAAGAGCGCAGGAGACATTTTTATGGCATCAAAACACAGAAGGATGTAAGGGCAAAATGGCTGACTATTGAAATGGAAAATTATTTCAGCAAAAAGATAAATTAATAGTAGAGAAACATATGAGAGATGAATTATACAAAGAGACTAGAAATGCTTCAATCTGGTAACAGTTCAGCAGAATTTAACATTTCTGACAAATTACAAATTGGAATTTTTAAAAAGCTGCTGTAGATTTAAAGATTAACCATCAGTTTTCATAATATATTGACCTATCCACCATTTTTACTTTTAAAAGTAATAAGGCTAGATATATTTTAACATAAATGTAATATTAGGAAATAATATTATTCTTCTAATTTTCTCCTGATGCCTAATTAGTAATATTTAGGAAAATTGTAATTATTCACTAGCATTAATTAACAATGTTTCTAATAAGTATTTTAGGTTACATATGAATTTGGTAGTCACTAACCTAATGCCAGATGTTCTAAATGTTCAAGTAAATGTTAATTCTTTCTAAGTCACAGTAATTTATTTTAAACAGAAAATTTTTATAGCACATGTGAAATGTAATTATAGTATAGTCTTAGTATGTTAGGTGTAGAAGAATTATGTAAAAGAAGAAATACAAAAAAGCTGGATTTTGATCTACTTTAAGTGTTTTAAAAAATACTTCACATTGATTGTTGCAGAAACAAAGCCTAAAAAAAGAATCAAAAGCAATTACATCTCTCTAACAGAATCATCAGTGCAAATTTGGGAGTAATAAGTACATGGAACAGAAAACAAAAGAACATCCACCCCTGAAGTCAACCATTCTAATAAAAAGTGTACTAATAATCCAAATTGTAGGTAATTTTTAAATAGGAAGCTGGAGGGGCTATTCATGTTTAGTGGAGCAACTAAATAAACAATAATAAGTGAAATTAATTTATAAAGAGTGACTTTTACCTGATCGAAGCTTCAGTTTCATGACATAGGAATATTTCCATGAACTGAAAATGTTCTTGAGCTTTTAGAACTAAAAACGTTTAATGTGTTTACATGGTGGGAAGTTACAGTAAAGTCCCCCCAGGAGAGAACTGTCTTATTGTGGAGCAGGATTAATCAGACAAGTTCATTCCAATGACATTAATTATTCAAGTTCTATAACTCACTTGATGTGTTCTGATTCCATGAACTCCGTGTTAGTTTTTGAGGGCTTTGGGAATAAATACCACAAACTGGGTGGCTTACACAACAGACATTTCATTTCCTCACAGTCTGGAGACTGACAGTCCAAGATCAAGGTGTCCAAGATTGGTTTCATTCAGAAGCCTCTCTCCTTGACTTGTAGATGGCCATCTTCTCCCTTAGTCATCACATGGTCTTCCGTGTCTTAAACTCCTCTTCTTATAAGAACATCAGTCCTATTAGATTAGGGACCACCTATATGACCTCATTTTACCTCTTTAAAGGCCCTTTCTCCAAATATAGTCAGAGGTACTAGGGGTTAGGACTTCAACATGAATTTTAGGGGGATACTATTCAGCCCATAATAGATTCCAACATCCTTTGAATTATAATTTGAATTCTATAAAGAACAGATTCAAGAATAGAATGTGTTTAGTTAAGGCAATACTGGTATCCTAGCCTATAGGACATTGATATTTCTTACAGTAGTGATAAATTCCTTTTCTGATTTAACAGTCCATCACTGTACCTTTATCAACGTGAATCTGTCCCTGGGAGACATTTCCACTCAGGGCTCTCAGCCAATCTGGATTTTGAATCTGCAGGGCTCTGTGCTTGACTTTGTGAAAATCATCATTTATTTCATGTTTTATTTTCCTTTTGAAGAATCCACTACCAAAATTACTGTGCTGGCCCTTGGTTCCCTGAAGCCTGCCATAAACAAACAAGAAGAAACATTCACCTGCTGCCACTTTATTGGGGGACACCATTTCTGGGAAGCAGAAGTGAGGAAAAGATGGAAGTGAGGCAGACAGTGGAGGAGGGACCACAAATATAGGTGCTACTGAGCTGGCCAGAGCTTTGAAACAAGTGCAGTTAATTGCTTGGTCTTTTAGTGCATTTTCATGGAGTCCTTATGAATGACTGCACTTTGAAACAGTCCACCAAGGGGAAATGAAGGAAGAATTTATCTACCAGCTCTGTCTCATGCTGCATCTCCGTGGTCAAAGTTCACCCCCCAAATAGGGTTACCCTATTGAGAGGGGGGAAAAAAAAACTCCCATGCAATATGTCTAACAGAATTACATGAAAAAGTTATTTGTGTTTGCCTGTAATTCAAATTTTGCTGAATTTTACCTGGCAACCCTACTCTCAGTATATTCACACCCACGCATTTCCAGGCAGCTGCAGGGGGAGCTGGAGCCCCCACAGATCCTGTGCACAGGCACGAAGGTCAGTTTCTTCTCAGTGCAGCAGCATGATGGTGGTGCAGTAATGGCTGCAGCTCCACTCTGGGACCGCAGGGCAGCTCCGGGCCACTGGCCAGGAGGCAAGGCAAGAGGTGGGGGCAGTGATGGGGAGGGGAGTAGGCTGGAGGATGTAGGCACAGCTGCATGGATGGGGGATGATAAGTAACACAATTTTCTGTAAAAATGAGGCAACATTCATTATATTGTTAGCATCTGTGGGACCACACTGCATGAAACAATAGGAATGTAGTAGTGAGTAAGACAGAGTTCCTGTTATCAGGAGCCTACAGATATAGCTTGAATATTGTGTTGAGTCCTGGTTTAAATATACTTAATGAATGCTAGTGAAATGAAATCTTTTTAACAATGCCATCTCATTAAATGGATGTTTTTCTAAATGACTGCTTTGGCAAAAACAAACAAAACTCCCCCAAGCCCCAAACTATTACCTGCATGGCTTTCTGGATGCTTCTAAAAGGAAATAGTCAGAAAAGTATTAGGTGGCTTCCATCAAATATTGGAATTATTATTCAGTAAGAAAGAAAATCCATTTGTATATAACATTTCAAAAAAAGGAATTAAATCACATTAAATAGTACTTTTTATTTAGATGTTTATAAGGCAGATCTATGAGAATGATATAAAAACATGGCATGTAATTTGATAGTGATATTTTGGAGATTACAGAGTTTTAGCAAATATTTATTACACAGTTATAAAGAAGACAGTATTTTCCAAGCAGATACAAAATACCTAATGAAAGGTCAAGGCAAGAAAATGAGTATAATTAATTAACAATGGAAAATCAATTCTAATGTGAATTGCACATTATCCTTTAAAAACTTTTAAAGGTAAGAATTATTGCAATCTAGTTTATTCAAACAGTGCTAAACGGTATCATGACAAAGAACTGAAGGGCCAGAATGGATTAGTTTTGACTTCATATAAGAAAACCCAAATTTACAATGGCTTAAATACAGGAAAATGCAGTTGAAGTAGTGATGCAGTCAAGATCTTTTTTAGTCTCCAACATGCTTTCCTTAGGGTTTGACCTTGCTCTTGGATATTTGTAAGGACTCCTGTTATATCCACAACTTTGGCAGCAAGATGGAGGAATAAGATAAACAACACATGCTGCTTTTCTTTGAAGAGACTTCCAGAAAGTCACTCACAGGTACCCCTACATCTCACGAGCCAACACTCCGTCACACGGGAACACCTAACTGCAAGGGCAGTTGAGGAATGTTAAAGGCAGCGGGTTTTAAAGTAGGGTAACTAGACATTGGAAGACAACTTCCATTCCTTGTTCAGGCTGGATATCTGCAAAACCATTAAAGACCTATAAAGAAAATCTTAAGAAAATACCTCCTTGGATTTGTGAATTTGTAAATCATAAAAAAAATCTGCTTTGGTGATTTACCTTAGCCTATCTAGCCACTGGGAGAATCCAAATAGTCTGGCCTAATTTTGGATGACTGCATGATGTTAATCCAATGATTTGGAAAGCTAAAAAATCTCAGTATAGTAATCTCCCCTTATCCGCAGGGGATATGTTCCAAGACCCCCAGTGGATTCCTGGAACTGCAGATAGTAGCAAACTTGATATATACTATGTTTTTCCCTATACACACATACCTGCGATTAAGTTTAATTTTTAAGTTAGGCACAGTAAAAGATTAACAGCAATAATTAATAATAAAATAGAAAAATAATAACAGTATATTGTGAATGTGGTGTCTCTCAAAATATCTTATTGTACATATTTAATACCTTTTCCACAGTGCATGACTAAGCACTTGTCATGCACTGTGGCAGTAACTTTTGCAGTTTGAGGTGCAACAGAATTTGTGAAGAATTTCTTTTTCCTTCTTCACAATTTCATGGATAGAAGATTCATTCTTACTGCGTATCTTACCAGCCTCAGCATATGATTTTTTTCTTTCCTTATTAAGTTGAAAATGTTCACCTTTTCACTTAGAGGGAGTACTTGACAACTTCTTTGTCAAATCCGAATTTCTAGTGTCATTACTCTTGCACTCTGGGGCTATTATTAAGTAAAATAAAGGTTACAAGCACTGGGATACCAGAAGAGTGGATCTGGTAACTGAGATGGATACTAAGTGATGAATGGGAAGGAAACACTGAACAAAGGGATGATTCATGTCCTGGGCAGGATGGAGAGGGAAGGCCCGAGATTTCACCACGCTACTCAGAATGGCACACAATTTAAAATGTCATGAATTGTTTATTTCTGAATTTTCCATTTAATATTTTCAGACCATGGTTGACTATAACTGAAATCAATGAAAGTGAAACCATGGTGAGGGGTGGGGTACATATGTTAGGCTGAACAAAACATTTTTTGGTATTGTATCAACAGAATCTCTGAATATTAGCACTTTATAGTTTTCCTGCATTAAAAAAAATGGAAGAACCTATTCATTAATATAAAATTCACTGTTCAAAGGTATGAACAAATTGTGTTTCCACTAATATTATTACAGTTTCATTTAGAGCAATTTCATATACTGAATATGTTCCAGAATTTGCTCTACTGACTTATGAACAACTGAGGATGGAGCATCTCATTTTGAAGACAATACATCTACATCACAAATATAAATCTTAACACTAGACTGGGGTATATTATACTATGTGTTGCACTGCTTTAAGTCATGAATATACGAAATAATTTCAGCATGACATTTGAGGCTGCTTAAATGCTTATTTCAATACAGAGATTTCATAGACTGACACAAGTTCAGTGCCATAGTATTCTTAAAGAAAGATTTACGAATTACACTTACGGTACTTTATTTAAAACATTACATAAGAAACTTTAGGTTTCACAAATAAAACCTTTGAGGGGAGAACTCTCTGTACAGAATTTATTGTGAAATAGTTTAATGGCAAATGGCAATTAAAATAATTAAGATTTATCATATTATATAAGAGGTAAACAATATAAAAATTGGATATGATATATTCTTGAAGCCCTTTTACACAAACAATTTTTATAATTTGATTGTTAGGATGAACATACATTAAGTTACTATTATCAAATTAATTTTGAAAGTAAAATTCCTTAACTCAAGGTTATGCTAATTTATAAGAAATTAATCAGGTAATTTAACACTAGCTCATTAACCAATTCCATACGTAGCACAAAATAATTATCTCTGATAAACACCTATAAATATAATTTATTCATACTTTAAAATATTGTAAAATTTAAATAAAAATCTCTACATGTAGATAATCTAGGCTAATTTTCATATATGTTTTGAAAAATATATGTTAGCATGAATATATTCTTATTTAAATATGATTTTAAATATTCTTAATACAGGAGACATGAAATCAGTACACAAAAGCTAAGTAGTATGATTCAGTCCATGATTAATTTCCTTTTAGGAAAAAAATTACTTAATTTTTTTGCATAGGTTTAAGACTGGATATATTTTCTACATTCTTATAATCGTCTCAGGGGCACTTCTCCAAATACAATTTAGGAAACAAATCCCAATACTTTAAATTTCTCACTACTTTCTCACATCTAGTAAGAGCAGAATACAGTCCTACTTCTGAGGCCAGAGTGATGATTTTAAAAGGATAATTATGAGAAATAATGATTAAGGAAAATAATCAGGTAGGAAATAGTAAAATAAAGCAATAAAAAGGCATTTAAGTCAAGCAATTAAAAGTCAATATTTTTGCATTTTTAGAAGGACTTTTATACATTTAGAATTATAATGAATATATTATGTCTATTCTAAAACTTCAAAATTATTTCATCTTTGTAGTACTGAAAAGGAGATATTACCATTTATAACAAAAGCTACATCTCATATACATTTTGATAAACTCTGTTTTCTCATATCTTCAAAGGCCCCTTTTATCTGTAATAGTGATAACTGTATTTATACTATTGGCTAACTAATAAATATATGCAACAATATAGTTCAGCAGTCATCTAACTTTTAAAAGTATTTCATTGTATTTTCACATTAACTAGTGAAAGCATGAGCTTAAGGGAGTGGAACTTAAGGAACAAAGTATTAAACTGCTAATTTCACTAGTCCACTATATAGTTTATAGGTGTTTGCCTTTAAGTTATCACCCAACTGAATCCCTATTGCACACTAACAAGTGATTCTTAAGAGGGAAAGAATATAATTAAAACAAAGAAAATGAAAAACTCAATTAAAAAGTACAAGATATTAAAATTCACCAAGAAGAGAACATCAGAGAATCATGAGTGATTTACCAAACCAACATGATGCAGTGATATTCAAAGAGCCACTGGTAGGAAAGGTGGCCTCCACTAAGTATAGTTCTTTTATTTTTGGCAGCTGGATTCAGCACTACCTTAAGTGGGTAAGTTTAGAAATGTTGTAATTTCAGGAAAGGAATGCATATAATTGTATCTTGTCTTCAACTTTCTAGTTTTAATAAGGGAAGAGCAAATGGAAAAAAAATGTAGGGCATTCTAACCAAAGTATGGACAGAATGCAATTTTAATGTGGAATGTCAGCAGTGAAAATTTTATGAATAATTTATATGATTATGTATCTCTAGAGTAGATTTATAATTAAACACTCATCCAAATATCCTTCATGCTTGCAGTGTGCTCCCTAATGAATGGCTGAGCAGGCAGGAGGACTTCTCAGAAAGAGGAAAAGAGATGACCAACTCTACAGGGACTTTTTAAGATTCCATAGGACCTCAGCCATTCATTCATTAAAACTATTATGGTCCTATCTCTGCTGGAGTCCCTCACTGCCAGAGGGAGGCGTATGGACTGCCATGGGTCTCCAGAGTCCTGTCCCAGGCAAGATCCTCTCTCATGGTAAGTGTGGATTATCCCACAATAATAAATGTATGATTATAGTAATTCCATATATATTTTGACACCACCAACACACTGTAAAGAATGTCAATGTCTTTACACAAAAGAGGGATCATCTAGATAGGTAGGCATGGGGATGGGGCAGGGGCCACACATCCTCGTGGTTGAAACTGTAGCCTCTAAAATGTGACTGTCTGGACTTGAATGCTGGCTCTGTCACACACTAACTGCATGACCTTGGACAAATTACTTAACTTTTCTATCCTTCAGTTTTCTCATATGTAAAAGGAGGATAACTGCCTCTGTCATGGGGTTATTGGAAGTACTAAATGGGATAATACAAATAAAGTGCTTAGAACAGTGCCTGGCATGTTATAATCCCTCAGTGAATGTTAGAAAAATCCTCCACCATACAGAGCATGACTGACTAAGGTGCAGCAACATAGATCAGCTGACAAACAGCTACTCGTGTGTAAAGTGAACACTTTCCCTCAAACCAGAAACAACTGTAAGATTCCTAGGATTGTTAATGTATTAGGAAAAGCTGTTTTGGAGGCCATATATTACTGTCTTCTCCCTGATCAGCGTATGAACATGCAAATAAAACTTCTCTGTAACAAGATAAAGAATAAAATCTTTCATGAGGCACACATTATCAGTATGTATTTCATGTCTCCGATGCATTTTAAATATAATTTCAAGTTCAGTTGTCTTTTTAAGTTGTGTTTGTTCACAAATCACATTGATTCACAGTTAATTACATTTTTCAAACCCTATCTTATGAAAGAAATCTGGGGATGTTACCATGCATCCTTACCTAGATGCTAATGTAATGTGTCTTTTCTTAAAAATAATGGATGATTATGCATTTCTGTTTCTTAAGTTGGATAACAATTAAAACCTTACTTAAGCTTCAGAAAAAAAAATCCATTGGATTATATTAAAACTTAAAATTCTGCTGGTTTGCAAAGTTTTTTAACATTATGTTGTATCCATATTGTTAACTATAAATATTTCTGCCTGATTATGGAATATAGTTTGTTAAAATAACAATAGTATCACGGTTGTCCAAAAGAAAACAAAACATACCTACATTTCAACAGTAAGATGACTATAAAAATTCATGTTGGTAAAATAGGACATTTGTGAAAATAAATCTGAAGAAAATTCTACTACTAATTCAGTTGAGATCTCACTGAACTGGTTTCGGCCCACAGCAATTTGACAGCGCCCTTCCAAGTGAAGATGAAGTCATAAAAAGAATGGCATAAACAGAAATTTACATGGCATCAGCGAGCACCATTTATCATCACATTACTGTAACCCTCTCTGGTGAGAGATGAGGAACTGCTCCTCCAATACCTTCTTCTAGAAATTGGCTCTTTTCCCAGCCTTTTTTAATTCTCTTTAGCTTTCGGCTTATACATGGAAGGAGTAAAATGATCTTACCCAGAATTACAATTGAGGGCAAAACAAGAGCAAGAACAAAGTTTGGTGGTGTGTAAAACCGGTAGTACTCTTCTTCAAAAGCTCGTTTCCATCCATAAATTACAACATGGAAAGTACTTATGAGCAGAGCCACATAGCCAAGTGTCGACTTGGGTTAAGGAAGGAAGAAAAGGAAACAAAGAATAAGAAGCAAATCATTCAAACTCATAAATTAACCCATCCAGCTATACTGTGTTTATGTTTTGATAACACAATTTTATCTTAAATTATTGAGCTACTCTTTGTTCTTTACTGAATTAAACAATTTTAATATTTTCATATATTTCTTATAAATTTATATGCACTTTATTTTACACAAATAAGGCCATATTGCATACAGTTTAATATTCTGATTATTTATCATATTCAGAACCTTTTCCTCATGTCATTAAATATGAAAACATGATTTTAATGCTATATATTCTACTGAATGGATGTACTATAATTTACCTAACCATTCCTTTTTGTTGATGATTTACTCTGTTTCCTACTTTCCTCAATTATAATGTCACTTTAAGCCTTTTTCTATATTTTGGTTTATTTCCTTAGAACTTATTTCTAATAGTGGGATTGCAGGTCAAAACATCTGGCTTTTCCTTAAGCATACTGATAAAAACTGAAAAACTTTTTTATAAAAGTTACCCACACCTCCACCAGTTGTGTATATTTTTAAAAAGTCTGTGTATGTACATATACATATACATGTATATACATTTACACACATTATGTACATAATACATTAAATGCTGAAGAGCATTTTCATGGGTATACACACACATACTAGTTGAAGATAAATATGGCAAATATAGTATTAATACATAATATAAATAGCATTTCAAACACGTGGCCATATTGACCATATTGAGATTATTAAGAGTACTTTGTTAAGCAGTTTACAAATCAAAATCTAAAAGGTCAGCTGCTTTGGGTTCCCTACATTATGTTTGATTGCTTATTTGAGAAATCGTCTTGTTACATAAAATGTTATATTACATCAGCATAATAATGTAATGTCTAACTTCACTGGGAAAGAATCAACTCTCTAGCAGAAAACTGTTCTGTTTGCAATGTCTCATCTAAATTTACAATGATAATTTGCACCTGTCTAGCAGCACCTTTTATCAGAGGGCTTTCTATTTCTTTTCAGATGTCATTAAACTAGCAGTTGGGAAAGTATTCGCATTTTCTTTCCTTCAAAAAGGAAAAATGAATTTAGACCAGGGATATGCTGTTAATTTGAATGAGATTTTTAGATCACTTATATTTAAAAAAACTCAAGTGAATAGGCAAAAAAAAAAAAAAAACAAAGCTAAAACTTAGTGTACTACCAAATGACACTTATCTGCATATTGGGCTATGAACTATTTGGATATAACCAGTACTGATTTTGTAATAATATAGGTAGGGTCTAAGTTTGAGTTATATTTTTAAAATATGCAAATTTATTAAATAGCTATTATTGGAGAAAGTGAATGTTTAACTTTTTAAAGAACATGTTATTTTGAAACCCCTTTATAGACACATATACATATGCATACAACTGATATACCAAATACATATACTAACAAAACTCATAAGGCTGTCTGCTTGTCATAGTCCATCAACCTAGTTTTGCTCCTATTTGTATTTGTGTATGTATGCACATTTCTTTTAAAATATTCAAATTGAGCGTCTCTCCACTTGATTTACAATTAATGAGACTTTTCTAGATAGATCAAGATGACTCAAAATATAAAATAAGTCTTCATTCATTTGACTAACAATAAATTGATTTTGGTATTAAACTTGATCTAAGCTCACTCATCCCCCACTTTCATTTTTTTTTTTCCTTTTTAAAATAACCTTTATCTGTAACATGGTAGGAAGTGCTATCAAAGCCCTCCAGTAGAATCTTGTACTGGTCTTTCACTTACTAACCAAGAGTCCTAAAGTGTTTCACTTACTAACCAAAACAAGTCCTAGCAATGTGTTCCACAAGCTAGACACATAAACAGCAGCCCCAGAGCACTCTATTATAAGAAGCATATTTAAAGTTCAACTTTACTTAACTGTAATTAAATTCTACACCATCCATCCTTAACCAAACAAACCCTACGTACCTGAATAAAACTGAATTCCCTCCAGTTTAAAGCATTGCTCACTGAAGGGATGGAGGTGACAGCCAGGAGGGAAAGCAAGCCAAGGCTCATTATGCCAAAGGAGATATACATTTCAATCCTCCAAACTTCTTCCTCATTCCAAGAGTTTTCAATATTTGCATGAACCTAACAAAAAAGCAAACATGAATTTCCTTTATTTGGTAGAACATTAACTGATTCAGCACAGAGTTCACTCTCGACCTAAGAATACGTCATATATGGACATATTTAAGTTGCCCTAATTCAATTTAACAAATTGTTATGAAGAACCTATTACTGGATGGTACTGTCCCAGGTGTGGGCGGGGGGAGAGAAAGGGGAGTTGAAAAGAGGACTAAGATTCTCTCCTTCCTCACATACGTGAGAAGAGTGGTAAATCTGACGTCACATTTCTAATACATCACGATGACAGGGACTCTGGAGTCCTGGGACTGTGATATAAAAGAAGTTAGGCTTAGTTTTCAGGTACTTTTACAAGTTGATTTAAACTTGGTTGAATATTTTGAGTACATTCTGGCCTTAGTTCAACTGAGAATCCAGGCAGGGAATTCCTAAAATATATCTTTATCTTCCTTTGTCACATGAAGAACATTTACATGCTGATTTACTGTCCTTCTTACCTTCTTTTCCCCAGGAAGCTGGGATTTCCCCTGGGATAAAGCCCTACAGAGCTCAAATATTTATTCATGTGAGTTGCCTCATCAATATACTTTTCCAGCTGTCCAGTTGCCTCATTCCTGTACAGTACTTTTCCAGATGTCTTCCCCTTACATTGATAATGCATACGTAATCATGTCAGACTTGGTTAACTCTGAATCTGCCATATTCTGCAGAGGGACTACCTTTAGAATTATCTATTTACATGCAAACAATATAATTAGAGTATAAATCAAAAGTTGGATTTCCTAAGATTAAAGCTTTGATTTAAATAATCTATACATGGAAAACAGATTTTAACTTAACATCAGCTTAACTTTTAATCCAATTTCAGTTAACCAAACATATTGAAATTAAAACCCAGATAAAAGCTATTTCTTAGCCATTAGTTCCCTGAAGCAATCATACCAACATCCTGAAAAGAGACACAGAGCTCCTCTGTGGAAAAAGGCTCTTATTATCTTGTCTGATGTCTATACAACAATACAGGATAACAGCATACCCCAGTATACCCAGAGATTACAACCTGGATCTATCTACCTGCCTTCCCAAGTCATCCCTTCATTGCATAAATATGTGTTATGAGTGTCTACTCTGTGTCAGCACAGTGCCAGGCATTAGACATATATCAATGAACAAAACAGGCAAAAATCCTTTCTCTTAAATTCTGACAAGAGAAGGCAGACAACAGTAAATATAATAAACAAAGAACATAAACTGTGTTAGAAGGTGGTAAGCACTATTGAACAAAGAGAAGGTAGAGCAGGGGAAGTAAGAGGGACTGGGAGTACCAGGGCTGAGTCAGAAGGCGGCAGAATTTAAAACAGTGTCCAATGAAGGCCTCGTTGAGGAGGTGATAACTTGATGGAACAAACTTTCATATTGAGGTATGGGAAGTCATTCTGGTTCATACATGATTTGGCTTGAACTTTATGCTGACTAGAACGGCCTGTCTATGGCCTGCCAAACATATGTTGTACATCTGCTTTAACCATTAAAGAAAAGAATGTTGCCCACCATCAAGTTATACAAAGGGTTCTGTCCCACCCCATTGTCAGTTGACAGTGGGCCCTGAGGGGGATTCAGGAAGAAAGAAAACCAGGATGAGGCTTTCTGTGCCCTTAGGTAGTTAAGATGCACACCTCAGGAAGAATTTCAGTGACAACTCTCCCTCCCCGCCCCCATTCTTGCACCTTCTTATACATAGAAAAGCACTAAAGTCATTAACTTGAGATATCGGTTCTTTGTGATTAGTAGCAGTCTTTACCAAAGATGTATGCTTGACTACACTTATTAGCTAGCCAAAAAATTCACGTATAAACTGGCTCCTCCCTGACATCTTCAGAGCAGATCCCCTCAGAGCTGCTAAGAGGCTGTTTCCCAGGCTATCATCCTCAGTTTGCTGTAAACAAAACTGTCTTCTATTCCTATTATTGATTGTTTACTGATTATTTGTGTCAACAAACTGAAGAAAAGACTTGAGGGAGGTGAGGAAGCTGGTGGAGCAGATATCAGAGCCTTGTACTGAGTTAAGAGAAGTGGCTATTTTTAGAGAGAATGGCTTAAAGACATCAATCTAGTAAATTTTTTTTCAAATTATTTTAGGTTTTATTGTTGAAACAAGTTTAAGTACTGGATGCTACATACTTGAACCATGATGCCTTGATTCCTTATAAAATGCAAAAGCTTTTTCACATTTGTTTGGCGCACTGTCCTCAGCTTTCTAAGGAATGCTACATCAAAGAGCTTCAGTGAAACCCCTTATATTTGCTAAATGGAAATTATTGAGGAAAATCATGGTCTACTTCATCATCAAGCCCCTTCCATGAAGCTCTCCCTGAGATTTTCTTGAAGAGTTGAGTGCTAGAAAAGCTTCACCTGCAGAACCAGTATCTTTCCTGCTTTTTGATAACAAAAGCCTTGTGTGTGTCTCCTGATCGTGACTTCCTATTCTGTATTATATTTTCACTGATTCTAATTTTACTGTATATGTTTACTGAGAGCTGCTTTATTATTTCATGGAACATGGCCAATTGTAAAATAATTAACTGTTTGATGGTGAAAGTAATCATTACAATAGTAACATTAAAAAACAAGAAAACAAAAACCAACTCTATACTACTCTTTTATTCTATGAAGAAAAAGATGGTAGCAACTTTTACCCTAAATGATTCTGAAGTAGCCATGTAATTCTTATGCAGAAACACTGCTTAAAGAGCAATTCTTTCCCCTCCCAAAATATACGAAAATTTCTTTTACAAGGTATGTAAAGGTTTATACTATTTCACATCTTACGTTTTACAAATTGCACTAATCAAGTGTTTTACTAGCATCAGATAAATATCAAGCACGTTCCATACCTGCTGATAAGCCATGTTGAGAAACAAGTATCTCTCTGACCTTCTCATCGGTAAGCAGAGGCTGTAGGCAACGTGGACCGAAGCGAAGAAAAAGCTTAGTAACCCAAGCTGCTTTCTACACTGTAACCAGGTCTCTAACCAAGGTGGAAATCTCCTATATTTGGTTCCATAATAAAGCTGATAAGCAGCTGCCAGGAGACCTGCCAGGTATACTAGGGACAGCAAAGTAATGGCAACTATGGGCAAGGTTTTATTCACAATCTCAATAGGAATCTTGTAAAAGTCACTCTGCTGGTTTCTAGCATATGGATGTATCACATCTCTGACAAAGGAGTAAAGAAAGAAAAATGTGGCCAGGCTTATGGCTACCACCACTGGTCCTCTCCAAAGAGTAAACAGTCGCAGGGGTAAATTTTCAATCTCCCTGGCTGATGATAATGATCCCAAGTCAACGGGAATGAAATTCAACTGACGCGCAAGTTCAATAACCTGTTGTCTAGCTTGAATATTGTTGCTGCATATATAAACCTGTGGGAAGAAACAGAAGACACATCATCACTGTTGTTGTTTATAACAATGGTAACAATCACACGCTCCACATAGTCCATGGAGCATCACTTGTGATGACTTTGAGTGATACAAAATGTTAAGGAGATAAAGCATCTATTAATCTATTAATCTATTTATTAATAGGTTAAAATGGTGTCATAAAAACAACAAAAGTCCTTCCTACCTTTGATGGCATGAAAATAAAATGCAGAAAAACCTGCCAGAACATGAGATCAGAAGTCCTCAGGGGAACAGAGGCAGGAGGAAAGAAAGGTTTCTAGACCACATGGTTCTAAGCAGACAAGGTAAGGTCTTCCCTCCTGAAGTTTGAGCTGCTGGCCATGTCCCTCCCTCCTCCAGCTCTCTCATTCCAGCAGGGATGGGGTGGGGCTGGCTCTTCAGGTTTTGGAAAAAGAATTTAGTTTAGGACTGCAGTGATTCTGCCAAGTAGGGGGAGTGCAAGCACTGCCCCTTAACAGCTCTTCAGCAAAGAGATGGGCATGGATTCTGGATGGCTGAATTTGCAAATAAAACCTCTAAATTGTTATGCTGTACTATTTATAACATTTATCCTTCGGCTTAGAAACCAATTCACCAAGTATCTCTGAAAAAACATGGATAATCTCAGTATATTATTTCATTGGTCAAAATTATAAAATTAGTTCATCTTTAAGTGAGAATAGTATACCTGGAGGAGGGGGGAATGGTATTATAAGGCTTAGTTAATTTAAGTAGTAAAGCCACCGCCATTTTCTAAGAGGTGTTATACCTATAGGAACTCTAATGACGTGATCGCTGAGGGTAAAGGTGGGTTTTCAAACTACCAAAACCTCTTAGCTATTGTAATACAGTTGAGAATTCAACAAATATTTTCAAGCACCACGTTCATTGCTGGAGTGAGCCATGATCACTTACAGGTAGGTACCTCACCTAGAGTTAGAAAAATATTGCTACAAAATCTCTGAGCGATGTTAAGGGAAAATAAATTCCTAAATACATCCCTGAAAGATGTTTATATAAGGGCTCTGGAACAGACCACACTGAAATGCTTGCCTGCTAAACCTGGTTACATAATGGTGAGCATGTAGAGCTCTGTGGATTTTTAATTTCATCTCACATTAGCCAGATGAATGACAAAGTCTATACTATTATACAAATGTTCATGAACTTCTAAAATGGAGCAGGGAAGGTAAAGAAATAGATACCAAAGAAATAAGGAAAAGCATTCTCAATTTATTACAGGTGTGACAATGGTGAATTAAACATTTTTTTAATTCATTGAGAAAAACTACAAATTATAAAATTTTATAATAAACCTTAGGAATAAATCAGACATTCATAAAGGCACGAGGACTATGAAATACAAATGAAGCTCTTTCTGTAGCTCATGCTGAACTTAATCTGTTCCACAATTATTCTGTTGAATAATGAAAATCATCATAAATATGGGCAAAGAATTAAATTCAGGTTCATCTCTAATTTGCTTGGTCTGTGTCCACTGCTAAACCTTGGTGGATACGCAAAAGAAAAAAAGATTCAGAAATAGCCTCTCGGAAAGTAGGGAAGTATATCCTCTTTTTCTAGGTCTTCCAAATTAAACACTTGAAAAGTGAATGGTTATCATGACTCTGACATGCAGCATACAGTGATTTAATACTTGAATTTATTTTCTAAGGCATCTAATCAACTGTCTTTAAGGACAAAATAATAAAAGTATTTTACCATCACACTTCATTATCATGCATAACCACACTTCTAAAAGATTTTTAAGGTGCACTGTTTCATGTGTTTACTTATAAAAGCTCTCGTTCCACAGAAGCATTGATGGAGCTCCTCATCTGCTTTATTCTCAGGTTGAACTGGATAAAACTCAGATTAAAAGAGAATCTGAGAAATCCAGTCTGCTTCTATCTTCCCCACCCAGATTACCATCTACACTTAAAATAAAACAAACTGTACGATTTAAAATTCTGTGAATAATCCATGTAAAATAAAAAGGTAACTCTAAAGCAGTCTTCTTAAGGGTCATACTAAATAGTATTTCATACAGTGATGGAATACTGTTTACCAAATAGCTGCAAGGAAGGAAGAAGGGAGAATAAAAGGAAGGGCAGGAAGAAGAGAGGGAAAGAAAAAAGACACGTTTGGGATTGTTTCTGCTTTTGAGGAGGCAAGGAGGTGGCCCATTATTCATCTGCCAGCTGAGCCTTTTTCTTGAATTGCCTGATTATGACAGGAAAGTTCAAGTTATTCTCTCAGCTTTCGACATCATTTTGGGAATAGAAATGTGCCCTTATAAGGTCGGGACATGAATCTGCAGGAGCTCATACATAGTTTTCAAAATGATAATGGTCAGAGAGCATCAGAATTTGGTTTTAAAATGCATGATATTTGTTTAACTATTGAAATACAAAATACCAGATAAATAAGAATAAAATTTAAAAATACATACCTGCCGACTGGCATCCTTAGGTCCTAACTGAAGTGCCCAAGCTGAGACAACATTAAATCCTTTCACAATCAAGGAGTCCGGGAATAATGAAGCCAAATATTCAGCATTGGATTCTGGGTACTGATTTATCCTCATGTTATTGCTCACGTCAATCAGGATTTTACCCACAAGCAGGTGTCTCAGGTCCCAAAGGGAGGTGTAATGTTCTCTATGTATAGCAACAAATATTATATTTGTTTTGACTAGAACATCTTCATGGTGAGTGACATCTACTACATGAGGGAAAAATTCAGAAGCAAATTTAGGATTTCTGCTTCCTATGACCACATGATAGCCACATCTAATAAGTCGAATGGTCAGGGATTTAGCAAAGTCTCCACTTCCAATTACACCTACAGTGACCTTCTTTGCATCTTTGATACCATTCATGCCATTAGGCAAAAAAGTTTCGCTAAGGCTCTTAGGGCTTCCCATCATAGAGATCGATTCCATGATACGGACTCTTCCAAGATCACCAGGGATGTCCTAGGGGAGAAAAATAAAATGCTTATCGATTACCTATCACCAAACATGAATGCACTTGAACGTCCCTTGTTTCTAGAGGTAAAATAGTTCAGCCAGCTATATAACTTCGACCACTGCAAGACATGATTTGTAAGCTAAAAATGGATCTCAAAATAGGAAAACGAACTGTCACAAAGTCGATCTGCTAAAGTGGAACTTCTCAAATTTTAATGTGCACATGAATCACCTGAGAATCTTGTTAAAACACAGATTCTGATTTAGTAAGTCTGGAGTGAGGCCCAAGATTCTGCATTTCCAATAAGGTGAGGCCGATGGTGCTGATCTGCAGGCCTCACTTTGAACAGCAAGACTCTAGGGCACAGAAGGAAAGAGGCTGAAGTTTTCAACAAGGGAGAACTTTAAAAAAAATACAGTTCTAACAAGTGTGATTATCTAGTTTCTCAGCAGATAAGAGACAGCAAGTCAGAACTGCTGCTGGAGGTGGAGGACTGTGATAGTTCACAAGACAACAGAAGACAGAAAAACAATAATAAGAAACAAAGAACTACTGTCTAGAGTCATTTGGGGTGGAGGTCTATAAACCGTGCTCTCCATCTCAGTAGCTAGTGAGGGACTTTATCATTGAATGACAGAATGATAAATCCAATGCTAAAAAATGAACAATATTATATTAAGTAACATTATAATATATAATATTATATTATATTTTAAGAAAATAATATTTTAAGAAAAGTAGACGTCAAAATATAACAAAAGATTGAGTACTATAGACTTCTATCATTCACCCTATGTCCTTTAAACTTATCATCGAGAAAGATAGCTTCCCTATGAAAAGGGGGCAGTAATGGGTTTATGGTCTTTTTTTAAA
Source organism: Camelus bactrianus (assembly GCF_048773025.1). Lineage (NCBI taxonomy): Eukaryota > Metazoa > Chordata > Mammalia > Artiodactyla > Camelidae > Camelus > Camelus bactrianus. Next base: position 64,252,970 of record NC_133545.1, read on the forward strand.
TTGAAGTATAGTTGATTTACGGTGCTGTGTTAGTTTCTGGTGTACATCATAGTGATTCAGTTTTGTGTGTGTGTATATATATATATATATTCCTTTTCATTATAGGTTATTACAAGATACTGAATATAGTTCCCTGTGCTATACAGTAGGACCTTGTTGTTTATATATTCTGAATATGGTAGTTTGTATCTGCTAATCCCAAACTCCCAATTTAACTGCCCCCCCAACCTTTGGTAACCACAAGTTTATTTTCTATGTCTGTGAGTCTCTGTTTTGTAAGTAATTTCATTTGTGTCATTTTTTTAGATTCCACATACAAGTGATATCATATGATACTTGTCTTTGACTTAGTACAATAATGTCTAGGTCCATCTATGTTGTTGCAAATGGCATTATTTCATTCTTTTTTATGGCTGAGTAGTATTCCTTTGTGTGTGTATATACCACAACTTTTTTAGCCAGTCATCTGTCTATGGACATTTGGGTTGCTTCCATGTCTTGGCTATTGTAAATAGTGCTGCTGTGAACATTTGGGTGCATATATCTTTTCAAATTGGCGTTCTCTCTGGATATATGCCCAGGAGTGGGATTGCTGAATCATACTATGTTTATGGTCTTAAATGACACAATACTTATGAAATCTCTTTCTTTCCCTTTTATTCATTGGTTGCATAGAATATGATGCAGTTATTTTTTTCTTGAAAAATTTGTTGACTTCTTTTTAAGTAACTAACATCTGGAATGTTCATATTTGTAATAACTTGCTCAGGAATACCAGTCAGATTGCCATGAATCATTGTCCCTGTTGGGTCTGGCTGAAAAATATTCTTCCACTGTATCCACATTGCACAATTCCTTTTATGTTAACAGCAGATGTGGATCACTCCACAGAACTTAATAGATATTACAGGAATAGGTGGAACATTTCAAAAAACATGCTTTTTTTTTTTTTTTTTTTTTGGTTTTTACTAAATGAAATTTGAAATTACTGGAGCCAGGAAAATTCAACTTCTTACCCTAGAAATGGAGCATTTTCAATGACTCCAAATACATCAGTACATTAATCTTTAGAAAGGTAATACTAATGTTATGTAATACTCTTATGTGCCAGCTCTGTTTGTGCTTTAAAAAATAATTGATTGAATCCCCACAACTACCCTATGAGATAGGTACTAACACTGTCATGCTCATTTTGCAGATGAGGAAACTGACACATGGAGAAGATAATTAATTTGTACAAGGTCATTCATTCAAGAGAAACAAGGAGAACCAAGATTAGAACCCAGCCAGTCTAGCTCAGGTATGTGTCATTTGGGTGCATGTAAGGAATTTCAGAAAGAGCTTTTTCTTTGGATATGGGGGGGGCAAGGAGAAAAAGGGATGCTTGTGTTCGTATCAGTATATTCTCCTTCTTTGGCCATGTCATTGCTCCTTAGCATTATCTAGTCATCCTAATCTCTAACTTAGATCCTACAAAAGGAGAAAACTCATTATTTTTGAATCTGTTATACATGTTTCATTTCATACTTCTCACAATAGAAGGAGTGATAATTATCTGCTTTCCCCTGGAGTGATCCCATGCACCCATAAAGGTAGGGAGGGGTCAGAGGCACCATGTTAGTACAAGACTTTCTACATCCTCTTGTTGCTATTTGGGGAATCAAGAGCAGTTAAAGGAACCAGAATTAATTAAACCAATGCTCAATTTCATTTAACAATTCAAGGTGAATTGACTAACGGACCCCTAATCATATATATTATCTGAGGGTAAAAAGAGTTACTAGACTTACACACAGGAACCCAAGTTTCCTATATCCTGCTACCAAGTTATTCTCAGTATAGACTGTAGCATCTCCCAAAATATAAGAATTGCAAAATCTTTAAATCTAAGACTCATGCTTATAAAGGTCTTTTCAAATAAAAAACAAAAAACAAAAGCAAAACAATATCTGTTGTTTTTACAAAGCAAGTTGAAACCCCTTGTACAAATCAGAAATGTGAATGGGTAAAATTATATTAGGGCCTAATAACGCCATCTCTGGGTCCCTTATTATACCATGTATTTTATACATATTAATGGGTGACTCTGCTCTAACATGTTTGGGCCTTATTCACATTGTATTTCTAATGGCAAGTTCTAACTGAAACCTTCAATAGTATGACTGTGCCTACACAAACAGAAGTTGGCCTAATAAATGAGCATCTTTTCATCAATGTTTTAAGGAATGTAAAAGCATCCATTAGAGGGGAAAAAAAAAACCAACCATCTTTAATGAATTTGAGAAGTAGATTATTTATGTATTGCTAAAAGCATATAATAATACCATATGCTGCTGTGATATTTCATAGTTCACAATATTTTCATATATATTACCTTATTTAATTTCCAAAGGGCTGTGAAGTACATATTTATACCCATCTTAAAGATAAGGAAACAGAGGCTCAGAGAACTTTAGCGATTTGCTGAAGACAGTGCCGTCTGTCGAACACAACCTGGCTTCAAATACAAGTCTTTCAACCTCTGCCCATTCTAAAGCTTCAATGCAAACGATGTATGGGGAGTCTTAAAACTGTTTAGATCTCTGAGTGTCACCTATATCTATATTCTCTAAAAGAAATACTAACTTTAAAGAGTTAAAATATGAATGTCAGCTTAGGATAGTTTCAGGTAAATCCAAAGCTATAAGGTTATGAATTCTAGCTTCCCCTCTCCCTCAAAATGAATAAATAAATCCAATTTAAAGTCAAAACCAATGAAAGACCTAAATTTATTAATACTCCAAAACAAAACATGATTGGATGCTGGGTAACTCTTGAAGAACCCTGAATAGCAATGTACTTTCTTTTGCGGACACTGCAGATACTGTGAAGGTGTGTACTGCTTCTAGAGGGGAGGCAAAAAGCTGAGAAGCATGTCCCTATCCTGTTGAACTCACCCACAGGCAGACCTAAGAGCAGTTCATCTCCACAAGCTATGGGAAACTATCTGGTGCTGAGACACTGGAGCAAAAATCTCATCAATCAGTTTACAATTTGCTAAGCCACCATTTTGAATCACTTGGTTACCAGCTGAGCTGAAGTCTACAACTGTGATATCCATAAAAAATAGGGTTATAAGAAGTGAATAATGTCAATAGCTGGAAAAGATTTACATATTTACAAAATAAGAGCAGTAAATACCTTACATTGTACATTTCCACTGACAAGGAATGATGCAACTATAATCTAAAGGCAGATCTGCCCTGCTGTGACCCAGCATGAATTTATCCAGGCCAGTGGGGGCTTTGTACATAAGAGATAAGGAAGAGAAGCATGGTGCTACACTTAAGGAGTTTACACTCTAGTTAGGAACAGACAGGATGTACCTGGAAGGAAAACTAGAAAGTCTCTTATCAGCATATAATTAAAAACTTTATGATCAGAGCATAGTTATTCTAGAAAATCAAAGAGAGAAAATATCACATGGTATTCCCTTACCTCAAATCACTCTCTATATACGTATGTAAGTGTGTGTGTGTGTGTGTGTGTGTGTGTGTGTGTGTGTGTGTATAATTATACTTGTAGAATAATCTCTAAATTACACAGAATGTCTTCAAAGCCAGGTTCATGACATGAGTATACTACAGGTTCATTCTAGCTTAAAACCATAAGGACCCCAAATTAAATTTGGCTTTCTGTGCCCTTACTTTAAAAGTGCTAGGGCACTGGTTCCCAGGTATGAAGCTATCACTGGTCTACAGTGATTAAAAGGTATATGGATACAGTAGGGAGTTTTTCACAAAATTATTCAACTGAAATTGTTCTTTCACTCTGAGAGTATGTTTTAACTACTTTTAGGGGTCAAAATGTCCTTTTTCCTAAAAGGATAGTGGTAACAGTTGTTTAGTTGACAGTCCTACATAGATCCTCTCCCTCCTTTTTATTTTACTGGTCTGTAAAATCCGTTAAGTCTAGAGAATCGCTGATATAGCAGACATTAGGAAACTCTCTGTATGAAAGTGTTCCTTAAGCCTGCTGGAGAGAAAAACTTCCTGGGGGAGGGGAGAAAAGCACCCTGGAGCAAGCTCCCTAAAGCCGAAGATGTCTGCTTAATCCTCAGATGAAATATCAAATATCCCAATCTAATTTTCTGTAACTAAATGGTGATTTTTACTATCATGACCTTTGGGTTGCAAAAAGATTACCCCTACATTCTCTCGGTATTTAAATAAACATATAAAACCCGGCTGTTTATATCTATGACAATAAAGAATTTCTTTGAGGGAAGAGGAATTTTTTCTTTTTAGGTTTTCACTTTTTAGAAAAAAGTTCGCAAGCCTTTTAGACAATCCTAGAAGCAAAGCTGCAATTCTGCTTGAAAAATTATAATGAGACTTCCTAATGAAGCAATTGTCCAAGTGTGATTCCTGAACGAGCATCACCTGGGAACTTGTTAGAAGTGAAAATTCTTAGGCCCCAGCCCAGACCTCCCAAATCAGAAATCCTAGGTGTGAAGCCCAGCAATCTATGTTTTAAAAAGCCCTTAGGTGATTCTGATGCACATTAAAGTTTGAGAGTAACTGCCCTAATGTAATGCAGTCCAATCACTATTTGCTGTTTGAATATTAAAATGCATTTAAGTCAAACTATTAAATTGTATCCCTCAGCTGAAACACTTGGGTAATTTGTATGCATCTTCATTTAAAAATCATTTTCCAGAAATTATGAAATAGTAATTTTACTAAAACTATGCAGATTTATTTTTTGAATTTCTGTTTATGAACTACACTAATTGCAAATGATTCATCAATATTTCATATTTGGATCTGAGTGTCTTTTTGTGTTCATATTTTACAGAAACAACCAAAGAATTTTCAGAAAAGAAATATAATAGCATTAAAGCAAAAGCTTGACTAACTCCAAGCCTTCAAGACTCTTCAAAAAAACCCAAAATTTTAGTGAGACAAATTCAAAATTACAAGTAACTTCCAAGATACTTCCTAGACTCGGCACGTATTCAATATATACCTTTATATGGGTATGACTTTCTGAAATTTCTAGGCCCTAAATCACCAAAACAAAACTTGTTTATTATGTTGCAATTAGTAGTGCAAGAAAGCAGTCTAATTCATGTTAGGAAGATTTTCAACATAAAAGCTTTTTGCTTAAGTTTAGGTTAGTCTAGAAATTCAATTTTAAAAAGTTATTACTCAAGGACTTCAGTTAACAAAAAATTTTAGGATCTTCTTCAATAAATTAAAGCAACCACATTCCCCCAAGACCTCCCCACCCATTTTTCTTCTATGCATAAGCCAGAGAAGAAGCTATATGCTCCCTCTATCCCCCCTTGCAGAACAGCCTTATACGTCAAGCACAGCCAAGTGCCCCGTGCACAACTGGGCTTTCATAGCACTGCAAGTTAACGTGGCCACGGGGTATGCCTAAAATGAAGCTGGGATTAGCAGATCATAGCATGCCTGAACTAATTTCCCCATTTTATAATCTTGTTGCAGATGGTACCTTGAGATACGGATACCTATGTTTATTGGCTAACAAAAACAAGTTTTTCTGTGTTGCAGTAACTCACTCATAATCCTTATGAGTATTCTAGCCTCTACACAAACCAGCTTCCCTAATTTCAAAGCCATACCCTAAAACAGGTTACATATAGCACCAATGCCCACTGGGTGCTATGAACTTCAGGGATCTCTGGTGACTGACATCAATTCAGAAATCAGTCCACAAACATCTAACCATCCATCCCCAACAAATATCTTATTGAGTGAGCCCTATCCACCAGGCATTCAGCTAGGTGTTAACACTCCAATGACACAAAACAGGCAGGGGCTTCCCGGCCACCTAATCAATATGATGAAATTAGGAATATTGAAGCGTACACAGCAATGGAAAAAAAAAGCTTTATTGAGGTACAATTTATATATCATGAAATTTACCCTTTTAAAACGTATAAATGAATGATTTTTAGTATATTTACAGTTATGCAACTATCACCACAATCCAATTTTAGAACATTCCCACCAGCAGTAACTGTTATTACTCAAATTTTAATAAAACTGAGGAGAGTGAATGCCTCTTTAAAAACATCTTACCTCCCACAATGTCCTGGAAGGCCCACCAACTTTCATACACACAGCAGACTGTGACCTGAGTGTTGCTGACTCTGCTCACTGCTGTGGGAGTAACAGAAGGTCCCACCGCCTGGGTGAGTGGGAGGCAGAATCTCAGTCTCATAGCTGCCTCTTCCCATAATGGAGAACAGCTTTCTAAAGCTCAGCTCCAGCAGCACCCTGGAGTGGCCTGAGGAGCTTTACCACAGAGTGGTATACCTGGCCCCCACCACCCTTCCACCCAGATTTTTATTTAATTGGTCTGGGGTGCAGCCTGGACATCAGGACTTTCCTTTTAAGAGATCCTCAGATGTTTTCATAGGCAGTCAAGGTTGAAAACTACTAATTGTAAAGAGTCAAAATTCAACTTAATACTTATTTTGGTATTTGGAGATAACCGATGTGGCTTTTTTTTTTTTTTTAATTTTTGGAGGGTAGGTAATTGGGTTTATTTAGTTATTTTTAGTGAAAGTACAGGAGATGGAACCCAGGATCTCGTGCATCCTAAGCACACACTCTACCACGGAGCTACACTCCCCTGCCCCTCCTCAGATGTGGCTTTTTCATCCTTGATTACACTCCTTTTCACACTGTTGTTTGTAATAATGAAAAATAACTCTAGCCATAGAGTTACAGCTGCCCTTGAACGTCAGAAGCTGGAGCATATGCATTCAGCCCTTTCCCCTTTCCCACACAGGCAGGAGCCATATCAGAAGGTCCACTCACTGTTTTGCAATTTCCTCTCTTCACTTTTTGGAAAGGGCAGTGCCACTCCTTAAAATGTGGCATCCTACCACACAGCACACTTTGCTCCTGTTATTTCATAACATTCAAAATTCAGAATGTTCCAGTAATGGTGTCTCTTCTTTCTGTCTAACAAGGGGCTCCTCTCCTTAGTTCTCCAGGCATCACAGGCTCTGCTGACCTGCGTAGAGTTTCCAGGTGGACCAACTATCGAACTTTAATGCAGATATGATCACCAGGGGATCTCGTTCCAAGGTACATTCTAATTCTGTAGGTCTGGAGTGAGGTTTGAGAGTATGCATTTCTCCCAAGCTCCCAGGTGATACCCATGGTCCCAGTTCACAGGCCACACTGTGACTTGCAAGGTCCTAGAGTTTCTTTACCTTTTCTTCTGATGTTATTCACAGGTAATACAGACTAGATAATTGAGAAGACTATGACATTTACAGAAAGTTATATTTATGTGGTGTCAAGGACAAAGAATAGGCCTAGGCTTCTGAAATCACCTAGTTTTCTGACTCTTAATTTCCTTTGTTAAATGGAAAACAAAAAAGTTGTCCTTGACTCTGCAGTCCTTTCCAACACTAAAATTCTTTTGTTTCCAAGACTTATAGCTGTATAATAATGGTAATCACTAGCTTATGTTTGACAGTGTGACACTGCAACTTTATGAGCTCCATCTAACTGTAACAGTGTGATTTAAGTAGCACATGGGTTCCTTGAAATTTCAAGGTCACAGTTTTCTCGAGTGGACATTTGACTTAATGTATGGATTTAATACTTGAAGGAAATTATCAAAATAAGAGAATTCGATTACACTCAGATACATAGCCTCCTAAGATTTTCAATTCAGAGGAGTTTCCTGGACATTTCCTCTGGCTGAAGGGCAGCTCTTGGGCTATACTAATTTCACTAAACAGAACTGAATGTTTCACATATAAAGATCTAGAGCATTAATTGTTGGATGAAAGCAACTCTGAAAGGGCTGTCCTCAGAGATCTTGATGACATTCACAACCTGCTGATTTGGTTATGTTATCAAGAAAATGTAATCCTCCAGGGCCGTGCCATGAGCTAGAGTTGGTGTATTTTTAACTTTGCAAGCCACATCTGAACCTTTCTTCTTCTCCTCCTGCAAACACCGTGCTCCTTTGAAGTTCATGGTGACCTGTAATACCCTCTCTCTATACCCACTGCTGTCATCTGCTGACTTCTAGCATATTCTTTATCACTAGTAACTTTGGACCCCCATATACACAGTCTTTCTCTCTGCCCCAGCAGTGGTCACCCTTGTTCACTACTTCATCATTCAAATGGATGAACCATTCAACTCATGGGCTCATTTCCTTCACTTATTCATCAAAGGTAGTGAATCTTTGTCTTCACCCAACCTCACTATCTCCAGGCTCTTATCTCTTAGCCTTCCAATAATCTTAGTCAAATATTCACATTGATAATTCCAGACAGCAGAAGAAATCTGATCTACTGGCTGTTTTCTCACTTTCCTGGTTTCTCTTTACCCATACTAGATTCCATAGTGTATAGTTATTATTACTCACTTAAAATGATTGACTCTTGTTATGGACTAAATGTTTACATCACCCTCCTCCAACTGATTCATATGTTGAAGTCCTCACTCCGAATGTGATGGTATTTGGAGGTGCAACCTTTGGGAGGGATTAGGTCATGATAAGGTGGAACCCTCATCAATGGGATAGAGTCCAGAGAGCTCTCTCTCCCCTTCTGGCACATGAGTACACAGTGAGAAGACAGTATCTATGAACCAGGAAGTAGGTCCCACCAGCATGAATCTGCTCGTGCCTTGATCTTGGACTTCCCAGCCTCCAGAACTGTGAGAAGAAATGTTTGTGGTTTAAGCCACCCAGTCTACAGTATTTTGTTATAGCAGCCTGAACAAACTAGGACAGCTCTTTTGCTCTCCATCACATCCACTTGGCAAAACTCTAGCCCTGGAAGAACCCAGTTATCCATTTTCACTGTATCTGTATCCAAGTTGGTGAAGGTTGCTAAAGAAAAATCAGACACTGAGCTTACCTTACATTCATGATCACCAATCTCACCTATCAAAGGACAGTCTGTCCATTTCTGTCCGAGAGACCATGCCTTTTCTCCTCTCAAGCAGCTCCTCAGAGACACTGCAAACTTAACAGGTTCAAAACTAAAGTCTTTTTCTACCTTTTTTGACCTGTTCACATTCATCCAAACTTCCTCCTCTCAGTAAATGATATCATTACCCATCAGTTGCTCAAGCCAGAAATCTGGGAGTGATCCTCAAGTCCTTGCTTTCCCTCAGCCTTGACATAAAATCCAACACCGGCATCTATACTCCAGAATATTTCTTAAATCCCTCACCACTGATACCAGCTTAGTCCAGGTCTCTATCATCTCTCACCTGAACTCTGTAAACATTTCTGAATGGGCCTCTCTACTTAGTCCTTGGCCTTTTTCCAAACCTTTCTTCACATAACAGCTGAGATCATCTTAAAATGTAAATCAGATGCCTTTCACCTCCTTAAAAATCAGTGGCTTCCTGTTGCATTTAGAACTACAGTCCCTTCCTGACCATGACTGAAAAGGATCTGAATGAACTGGCTGGTCCCAGCACACTTCTCCAGTGTCATCCCCTGTGACTGTTACCTATGGTCCAGCCACAGCATCCTTTTCTCTGACCACTCGCTTTTCCATCCTGTGAAAGTTGCACATGCTATTATGTCTCTTCAGTAGAGTAATTCACTCCAGTTTCGTTTTGTTTTGTTTTGAGCCCTTGTTAGATTCCCTTTCTTATGTAGTTGTTTCTTTACTCATTACTGTTTCCCACGCCAGCTAATAAGCTCCCTGAGGGCGGAACCATATTTGTCTTGTCCATCACTGCCTCCACAATGCCTGGCACGTAGTAAAGAAAAATACAATGAATGTTCTTTGTGGTCAAAATGCATCCAAAAATGTCAGGACCCAAAGAAATCTAATATGTCTCCAGATAAGATCCCTGATTTTGATGAAGGCATGTGAACCAAAGAGGGTAAGTGACATGTCAATGTCACAGTTGTGGCTGAGCACAGAATAAATGCATCTCCTGATGCCCTGATTGTGTCCATTTTTGAAACTGCAGTCCTAGTCTTTCAAACATTTGGTGTACCCTCTTTCTCACCTTTCTAACTCATTTATGATCCTGTCTTAAAAAATTTGTTTGCCTTCATCTGTGCTACCTTTTCAGTATTACAATATAATTGCGCTCATTCACTACAAGTCTATCTTTCATGACACAAGTACAATATAAAGTGACTTGGATACAGCTTTTCAATTTTCTTTCTGCACAATTAGCTCAATTCATCATTACTGATATTGTCTCATTCCCTCACCGCTCAAAAGAGTGACTGGCTATGAGGAGGAAACTGCAGCCGTTCCAATTATGTTTCCAAATATCCTGCAAAATATCTAGGATACATATTTTTCATCTGTAGATAGCTTTCAAGCTTTGAAACAACAGAGGGAGAGCTGCAGAGTGAAAAAAATTTAGCCTGAGAGAAAAAAAATGGCGACCAACACACGAAGAAATTATAATAAAAGTGAAAAAACTGTGTGGTGTGTGATGGAGGATGTGGTTTGGAGAGACCAAAAAGGTTCCCAGCAGCGGGGCTGTTAACAGGACTAGGATCTAATCAAAGTCAAGAGGGTGAGGGTGGGACAGGAGTTCGAATTCTACTTCTCCCACTTTCATCCGTGGTGATGAATGATAATTAACCATGGCCTGGAATATGTATTTCCAGCTAAAAAAATGTACTGCCTGAGGAGTAAAAACTGACACCAATCCTTCTCCAAGGGGTGGCGAAGATAATGAATGGAAATCTCTCGACAAAAATTCTCTTTATCTTTCTGCTCTATTTTAGGAGCAAGATTTTTAGGGCATAATTTTCAACAAGTTTTGGCTGAGGCTGAATACAGGGCTCAGATAATTTAGGACACTCAAAGAAGAGTCCAATTACTTTCTAATACACAATGGCCTAAACACACCATGGGTCACATCATTGGGTAATAAACAAAATGACTGCTAGAAATACCCGTTCGCAGAGCAGCGCTACATGATCTTCAATGAAATGAGCAGCATGAACTGAAAGTGGTAGAGACTACCAGGGAGGCGCAGGTAACCTGCCTGTCCTTTCCCTTTGCGGCACATCCTACCTGGGACATTGTTTCTCCTGGGCCCAACCAACCTTAGGACTTTCTGGGAGCTCGGGGAAAACCAGGAGTAGGGGGCAGATCTGTGGAATACACACCCTCGCCACCCTTCCCACTCCCGACCTCAAAGTGCCAGGAAATCAGGAACCCCGGCAGCTCAGAGCGGACGACGCAGAGGGCGCGGAATCCAGGAAAGGAGGGATGCAGCGCGTGGCGCCGACCGCATCTTGACCCTCAACTCCACCGCCGCCACCCGGTCTCGCGCTCTTCCCAGACCCGCTCACCTCCGCGCCCTCGGCGCCGGGCAGAGGCTGGCCTCGCGGCTCTGCTGGAGCGGCGCCGACTCCCCAAGGGCCCGCCCGGTCTCCAGGGCCTAGGGACTGCGCCTCTGGCCGCCGGCTGGAGGGTGGCTGCCGCGGCGGTCGCGCTCCGGATCGCGCAGGGCTGGGGCCGGGGGTTGGAGGGAGGGAGGGAGGCGCGCCGAGGCCGGCCTCGCAATGACGCGCCGCTAGGGGCTGCGCGCAGGCAGGGCGCAGAGCGAGGAGAGGGCCCGGGGACGCCGACTAGAGGGCCCGGCGGGCGAGGCCGGAGAGCCGAGGAGCCGGGGAGGAGTCGGGTTGCTCGGAGAGGGGGAAGGGAGGGCTTGGGGAGAGCCCTGGAGGACGTGGAGCGCCAAGGGGGGCGAGCAGTGCGGCGGGGAGTCCCGGCTGCGCCGCTGGGGCTGGGCGCTCCCCGCCCCCCTACTGGGAGCAGCTGAGTATCTGCCCTTCGCCTGCGCCCCCCTGCAGGGCTCCCCCGAGATTCCTTTTGAAGCCGCTCTAGAAAAATCGAACCCACTTTTCTTTTGTACTGTGTGGTCGCCTTTCCAGCTCTAGACTTTGCGTCTTACTACGCCTCTTCCCCATTCCCTGTTCCGCACTCTCAGTTCTTGACAAGTCTCCAGAAAACAGCGCTTTTATCCTGTACGTGTTTCCCTCTCACCTCTCCCCACCCAAACCATCCTTGGCTGGACCGTGTCCTTGGAGAAAAGTGTTGAGAAATGCCCTTTCATAAACCGCATTAAAAAAAAAAAAAAACTCCCTTGGATAGGAAGACCCTCACAGCCGGCGGACTGCGGATTAGTTTGTTGCTTTGACCTTCACTCTAGCTGGTGGCGTGTGAGCTTTGCTGTTGGTTGGGCCGGCGGTCGGGAGACCTGTGTTAAGCCACTTAACTGACCGGGCCTCAGAGGCCTTGGGTGTTCAGGGGATCTCTGAGCTGTAAGACCACCTTCGGTTTGGGGATTGTGTAAATTTTCTCCCTGCAGATTCCCAAATAGTCGGGTATCCTTTATCTTTTGTGCGGAAGATGCAGAAGAAGCAAGAAATCTTTATTCTCAGATATAAAATTAATTTACTGAAACTTCTCAAGTTTAGGGAATTCTTTTTCATACGTTTGTAAATTCCCATTTCAGCAAATTTAAGTTTAAAAATGATCTCTCCTGGTGGTTTATTAACCAGGAAAAAAAAACTCGAGAAGCGGGTCTTGGATCGATCATCAGACATCAGTCGCTGCACTTTCCCCTCTGTAGTCTATACACGGATTAACCTTTGCAAATGCTGCTTTGGAAATACATTCTTTGTTTGACTTGACATGTCCCGCCCCCCCCCCCCCCACGACGCCAAATATTAAGGTTTACAGTTTAGACATAAACAGCTTTTAATGATGTGTCATGATATGGAGGCATTGGCAGCTCGTAAAATTCTTTCCACTTTGATAACTGGAAAAAATAACTAAATTTTATATCAATTTTTATTATTTTGCTTCAACACTACTCTGAAATAATGAAATTAGGATTTTTAGCACTTTTGGAGAACAAGACGAGGAAATTCATAAATCTTAGTTGATGAAAAGTATTTAGCTCTCCCATGTTATTAAAAAAGACAACAGCATTATATAACTTTCACAAAGGGTTATTTAAAAATAAAGCGTTTAGAAAGTATCCTAAAACTAAATTATTGTATAAAATATGTAGGTAAACCATATATTTAAAATATTTTAATAGCTGTTTAACATGGACTCAGACTATCCAAAAAAAAATCGTTATACATGAAATCACTTTACCTAAGAGAGAATCAGTGAGTCAATAATTTGCAATTTCCAGAAGGAATATCTGCTTTTCAAACTCAATCTATTAAAATAAGCCAACATCCTTGATGGAAAAATCTCATGTGAACAAAATGTGTTCCCTCAAATTGAATTTTTGGTGTTGATGCAAAGCATGATTCCTTTCAACTTTTTTCATGGTTATGGTCATTTTTACTGCTGTTTTTAGTTGGAGTTTTGGAGTATAAAAATGATTTCACAATATTTTTCCAGGTCACGACGTGCTCTCTGAGAAATCTCCTCAGTTCCCTGGAGCAGTAATGGATTCTGCCAAAGCACAGCAATAATTTATTAAGTGGATCTCTAGGGGCCTAGAGGTGTTAACACAATTTTTCCTTTGAAGTTATTATAAAATTGAATAACTTTAGAGTGGTAGTTCCCAAAGTATGTAACTTCAAGCACTAGTCCCTCAAGATACTCCTCCAAGTAATACATTCACTATAAAAGTATTTATTGAGCTCCTGCTGTGTGCCCTGGCTGAGGCACTAGGAACAATGGTAAGGAATGGAGATATACTTACTATCCTGTTACTTGGGGGCGATACATTAGTAAAACAAGCACAAATGAGATTTACACAAGTATAATAATTGTAAATCATGATAAAAATAACAGACTTTCAGATAAATAATACAAAGAACCTCTTTCTTTTAGAGATTCACAGTGCATGTTAATGGATTAAAGGCTCTGAGAATTTCTACTGAAAAAAACATACTTATTTGCAGCAAATTCCCCAATTTTTTGAGCACTGAATCTTTGTGAGCAATGCTATTAATGAAATAGAACCCTTTTTTTTTGTGAAACACTGCTTTTTGAAAGCAAAGAATCCAATAAACATTAAATTCTGTTCATATTACCTTACATTTATTAATGCACATTCATGTATTTTAATAGATTTATAGGTATATATATAAAATCTGTATGAAATAGATTTTGTTTGAAGACAAAATTACATAGAAACATTTATAAATACATTAATAAATTTTAGTAGATTCATAAGAATAAATGTTTTTATAGATTTTGTCTGAAGACAAATGATAAAGAAACACTTATAAATCTATTGAAGTATATGAGTGTAACCTGTATAAGACAGATATTTTGTAGTTAACATTGTTTCATGAATGAGTTTCCATATATCAACATAGTCCAGATGCTTATAATTCTTAATTGCTATATAGTCCATAATATTGGTATAGAATCGTTTTCTTAACCCAAGTTCTAAGAATTCCTTTACTATTATAACTGATTATCTTACTATTATAACTAACACTGCTTTTATCTCCTTGAACAACTTGCTCTTTGCAATATTAAGTGAAGGGGATATTTCTGATATCGGTACTTTATTAGACATTTGAAATGTGTATTTTTTTAAATGATAATCAAAATTTCATTAAAAGTAGATTTGATTCTGGCTGTCATAGGTGACCACTTTATAACTGAATAAAAGAAAGCAGTTTCAGAACCCAAGTTTTTTGCATATATCATAGCACTGGTGCCTAGCATTACCACCCTGTCAAACCTTGATGAGAAAACTCACAGCTGAACCATAAAAAGACAAATAACCCAATTATAAAATGGGAAAATGATTTGAATACATATTTCTTCAAAGAAGATATGCAAGTGATCAATAAAAATATGAAAAGATACTCAACATCATTAGTTCTTAGAGAAATGCAAGTCAAAATCATGGGAGATAACACTTCACACCCACCTGGATGGCTGTAATCAAAAAGTCAGTATCATAATGTTGAAAGTTCATGAGAAAGTGAAGAAATTAGAATCTTCATACAGTGCTGGTGGGAATGTAAAATGGTGCACCTACTTTGGAATACTGTTTAACACTTCCACTCCTAGTTATCTACCCAAGAGAATTGAAAGCATACATCTGCAGAAAAACTTACCCTCAAATGTTTACTGCTGCATTATTTATAATAGCTCAAAAGTGGAAATAACCCAAATATTTATCAATCGATGATTGTATAAATGAAATGATAGGATATTATTCAAATATTATTGTAAAAATAAGTGAAGTACTGATACAGACTACAACATAGATGAATCTTGAAAAATTAGTCCAAGTCAAAGCTTCCAGAAAAAGCCCATATTGTTTAGTCAACAGTATGACCATTGAGGGTTTTTTCCCCCTTCTTTTTTCTTTAAAAGGAGTTCATACTTTACTCAAATTTGGCAAACGTTGGTCTAGAATAAATGGGCTTTTTCTCTCTCTGTACTCCACTTTATACTTTCCACTTCCTAATAAGTATCACTTTTAAGTCCAAAAAATTAATAAGGATCAACCATACTGAAGTCCAGTTGCTTTGGTAGTAATTTAAAGTTTTAGTTGACATACTACTAGGTAAATGAAAAGGCAACATGTTGTATGCAAACTTGTGGACTAGGAGTTATAATGTCTTCAATGACATATAAACCTTTAGCAAGTTGCTTAACCACTCTGGGCTTTAAAATGTCTTTAAAATGGAGATTGACTTTCAATTCCCTTCAAGGTCTAAAATTCTATGACATTTTCAGTATACCCACTATTATACTATGATAAGTTGTTATGTACACCTAGCACTTAATTAAGAAATGTGCCTATCAAGGGGCACATTTCATGGTATCATGAATGTTTCTAGGTGCTTATTCTGCCCTTTTCTCATTCTCTGGTATCAGTTTGAATATACAATAAAATTCCCCAAAATAGTAGAAGGGAATATGGTCAGAAGGATGAGCTATAGGAATTACCTAAAGATTGAAAAATTAACTGGAAAATTCACACTTGGCTGTGTAGGATTAAAGAATTTTTCCTGATTTTTTTCCCCATCTTTTTAAACCCATTAGATTCTTTCAATGTTATTTTTGGGCACCTTGACCAGCCTCTATGTAAAATGTTGTAGAAAGCACTTGTGGTAGCTGCTCTCCAAAGATGATCTCCCAGTGAATGAACTTTCCGGTATTCATGCCCTTGTGCAGGGTCCCCCCAATAGTGAATCTGGGCTGGCCTGTATAACAAATAGAGGGCAGTAGTGGTGATGATTTGTGACTTCTAATGATGGATCACAAAAAGCCTTATATCTTCTGCCTTGGTCTCTTGGAGCTCCTGTTCTAGGGGAAACAAGTAGCCATTTGAAATTTACCTTAGGCCACCATGCTATGAGGAAACCCAACCTAGTCTCATGGAGAGGCCATGGGAAGACACAGATGCCCGAACAGCCTACCTAGTTGAAGTATGAATCCTGTGAGTGAAGAAGCCATCTTGGATGTCCAATGCCTACCTTCAGATGACTTCAGCCCCATCTACCATCTGAGCAAAAAGCATGAAAGACTCCAAAGACTCCAGGTCAGTCAGCTCACAAAACTATGAAAGATAATAAATTGTTGTTTTAAGCTGTCAATTTGGGGGCAGTTTGTTACTGCAGTGATAGATAAGCTTGTTTAAGGACCCAAAAATGCTCATTTTCTCTTTTGATCAATAGAATCTACTTTATATCCCTCTCATATGAACTCCTGAAAAAACAGTACAGCCATAAACATTTTTTTCCAGTAGACTCTTTCCTTCTTTGTTTCATCATTTTTAAAAAATTCACAAAGACATTGTTTCATGGTTTCATGTCATTTCATCATATTTTTGATGCTGGGTTTAAGATGCAGTTTCCAGGAATAACTGAGTCATCACCAAAATTACAAATCTATTGTTAATACCTATGAAAGAAACCAGCTTTATATGATAAAACCCAACCACAATTTCTATAAACATAATTGTTTGATCCTTATGACTATAAAAGGATAAGAGATTAGGAATGGGAGAGATATTAAACAAGAGTCCATTTTAATCTGTTTTATTATTCTTAAAGTTATATTTAACCAAGGTCATTTATTTTAAAACATTTAAATAAAATTACATTTAAGTAGAATTGAAATGTCCTTTAAAATGGCTTTGAAGAGGGTCATTACATAATGATAAATACATAATGATTCAGTTTACCAAGAAGATAAAATAATTCTTAATTTATATGCCTCTAATAACATAGCCTCAAAACATAATATGACAGAAGTGCAAGGAGATTTTTAAAAAGCTACCACCGCCATAAGAGATTTTAACACCTTTTTTGGGAAATTAAGTCTTTAACTAAAATCTTTTTATAAAGTAAAATATAAACAACAAACAACTAAAATCAGGTATCGGTGATCAGTTATCTAAACACTCAAAGAACAGACTAATACAATATAATACAAACTCTTCCAGAAAACAGATTGAGAAAGAATGTTCCCAAATTCACTTTATGAGGTTAGCACAACCTTGAAACCAAACTTAGTAAAAAATAGTACAATTTTATTTTTGAATTCAGTGCAAAAAAAATTTAAATATGAATGAATTTATTGCTTGATAGAAAATTTAAAGGTAGATAATACATTATGGTTAAGTTTATTACAAGACCGTTAAGATGATTTAGCATTAGAAACTATATTAACATAATTCACTATAGTAACAGTTCAAAGGAGAAAATCATGTGATCATCTCAATAAATTGAGAAAAAGCATTCTGCATAATTCTATTCATTAAGAAAAACCTCTTAGCAAACATAATAAAAGGGAACTTTTGAAAATTGAAGCATAGTTGATTTATAATATTGTGTTAGTTTCAGGTGCACAGCAAAGTGATTCAGTTATATATATTATATTTTTTCAGATTATTTTTCATTATAGATTATTACAAGATATTGAATATTGTTCTCTGTGTTACACAGTAAATCCTTTTTGCTTATCTATTTTATATGTAGTAGTTTGTATGTGCTATCCCAAACTCCTGATTTATCCCTGACACTTCCCTTTCCCCTTTGGTAACCGTAAGTTTGTTTTCCATGTCTGTGAGTCCGTTTCTGTTTTGTAAATAGATTCATTTGTATTACTTTTTTAGATTCCACATACAAGTGATATCATATGATATTTATCTTTCTCTGTCTGACTTACTTCACTTAGTATGACGTTCTATAGGTACAACCATGTTGCTGCAAATAGCAATATTTCAATCTTTTTTTATAGTTGAGTGATATTCCTTTGTCTCTCTCTCTCTATTTTATATCTTCTTTATCCATCCATCTGTTGATGGACATTTAGGTTACTTCCATGTCTTGGCTATTGTAAATAGTGCTGCTGTGAACATTGGGTTGTATGTATCTTTTCAAATTAGAGTTTTTGTCTTTTCTGGATATGTGTCCAGGAGTGGGATTGCTGGATCATATGGTAGCTCTGTTTTCAGTTTTTTAAGCAACCTCCATACTGTTTTCCATAGTGGTTGCACCAATTTACATTCCCAGCAACAGGGTAGGAGGGCTAAAAGGGAATTTTTTAACCTACTATTGGGCCTGTCCAAAAGCCATACAGCACTTCCTAACAAAATGTTGAAAGTACGTCCTTATATAATGAACAGGAAAAGATGTCCTCTATCACCATCACTGTTCAACATAATACCGGTAGTCCTAGCTTGTGTAGTAAGGAAAGAACAAGAAATAAAAGGTATAATGATTAAAAAGGGGGAAACAAAATTGTCATTATTCATAGATGAAATACAGTTGACCCTTGAACAATGGCAGGGTTAACGGCGATTTTCACACAGTGGAACTTCATACTAGGCCCTCTGTTTCCTCATTTCCTCATCTACAGTTTTAACCAGTTGTGTATCATGCAGTATTGTAGTATGTATTTAATTGAAAAAAAAAAAAGATTCACATACAAGTGGACCTGTGCACTTCAAATCCCCGTTGTTCAAGGGTCAACTGCAACTTTATATAGAAAACCCTGGAGTCCACAAAGTATGATATTTAATCAGAGTTTAGCAAGATTGCTAGATTAAAAATGTCAACATACAAAAGTCAATTGTATATCTATGCAGCAGCAATGAGTAGTTAAATAATGCAATTAAGAAAGATACCATTTTTTTATAGCAACTCAAAGCACCAAGTACCTACTAATCGATCTAATGAAAGATAAGCAAGCTCTTTATGGAGAAAAGCATAAATTGTATTAAAAAAAATTAAAGCATAGCCAAATGAACATAAACCTCTTCCATAACCTTGGGTAGAAGAATTCGGTATGGTAAAATTGCAGTTCTCCCCAAATATATCTGTATTTTAAGTGTGATTCTAATTGTTCCATCATGGTTTTTCCATGGAACTAGACACATTATTTCTAAAATTAACAAGGAAAAGCAAGAGGTCAAGAACAGTCATGAAATTCCCAGAGAAGAACAACATTATGATTTGGCCTCCCAGATAACAAGGCTAATATATAGCTGTGAAAATTGCTTAACACAGGGTTAGACAAACAGACCAAGGGAATGGAATAGAGAACCTCAAGACTGTCCCAGGCAGGGAGGAAAAATGTGATTTGTAACAGAGCGTGTATATCCGTGGGAAGGAAGGGCTATTGTTTACATTAACTTATAAAAACCATTTTATGAAAAAAGTGAAATTGTACTTTCCCCCCAAAAAAATCAACTAGGAAAAATGAAAGACTTAATATGAAAGGAAAACTTGAAAATATAGGAAAATATCTTTAAAGAAGAAAACATAGAAAAAGTAAGGATAGACCTATTAAATAAGACACACACAAGAATGTGAACCAAAAGAGAGAAAAATGTATCTATATGATGCTAATATTAAAATTCCTCATAATCAAAAGAAACCACAGAGTGACTGAAAAATACTAGTCACATTGCAAAGCGGTACTTGTTATATGTATGAGCAAATGATTAGTATTCAAAAATAAAAACGATATAAATTTATAATAAGAGCAACATCAATCTGAAAGATGGTTAAAAACATGTGGATAGCTTTCAGCAATACCATTCCTGTTGCACTCCTCAAATACTTTTGTCTCAGAACCTATTCACACTCTTAAAAGTTATTTGAAGAACCCAAAGGGTTTTTGTTTCTGTGGGTTAAATCTATCAATATTTACCATCTTAGAAATTGAAACTGAAAATTTTTAAAATACTTATTTCATTTTATATAACCATGATAGACTAACTACATGTTAATATAAATAACTTTTTTTTAATGAGAAATACTATATTTTCCAAAACAAAAAGTGAGCAACGTGGCATTGCTTTACATTTTTTCACAAATGTCTTTAATGCCTGACTGAATAGGTTTCTGCATTCAAACTGGTGCAATATGACAAGTCATGTAGTCTCTGGAAAACTGCACTGTTCACTTGTGAGAGAATTAAAGTGAAAAAGTGAAAAACATCTTACTAGTATTTTGAAAATAATTTTTTATACATAGGAGCTAAAATAATAAAGGAAAGTGAAGGAATGATGGACAAAAAATTTAGCATGGTGTCTACCTGTGAGGATGGGGATAGGAAGCCTGCTACAACAAGGAAGGTCACTTAGGGGCCTCTGACACACTAAGATTTTATTCTTAAGCTGATGTCTGCTACATGAGTATTCAACTCATTATTATTTTAACTATGCATACATATTTCATACACATTATATATAAATATGATATAATTTAAATATATATATATATAATGCAATACAAATAAATTCAAGATGACTTAAACAATACTTGAAATATATTGCCTTTCAAACTGAAAGAAGGAGCTCCGAGTATGGTTTGATCCAGATCCCTGTAGCTGGGGAAGAGGTCATCTTCCTTCAGAACACTGGATTACATTGGGAAAGGTTGAATATCAGAATGAAGAATCACTGAAAGAGGATGTCTAGGCAGGGAAAATTAGTAAATGTCCAGAGCCACAAATCATAAAACAAGTGCCATAAATATTTCAGTTAGCATTTCTCATCTTGCACCCAACTTTTGAAATCTGTGTTTTTCCTCTTTGACTTTTGCTAAACTGGATTTCTAGCCGTAATGAGCTTCCTAAGAGGCATAACAATTTTATAAAATCCCTATATTATTTTGTATCCATAGTATTCCAACTTATGCTTTAACTTTTTGCTCAAAAGATTTTGGTTCAATAATAAGCACTCCTTTTAAGTGTGGTGGCATTCTGACTGAGAAATAGTGTTAAACACTTGTTAAAATAATAACTTCTGTGCCTGCATCCTTGTGTTCCAAATATGTCTATGAGTCATTTATTTTGTTATCTTATTTAATTTTTCATAATTTAAAAATTTGAAACCTGTTGTTATAATAGACAACTTTCCCAAGCTAATTATTATTATCACAGTATATCATTTGTTTTGAATAATTATGGATTTAAATAATTTAAAATTTCCCATTTAAGTCCAAAAGTTTTAAAGAAAATTGTTCTTGATAATAATCTCTCAAGACCTTCTTAAACAGATTAAATGCTATGTAATTTAATGTTTTGTTCATGACATAGGGTCTTTAGGAATGTAGATTACTTCATTATAATTACAATAATTTTAGATGCAAGTAGCTGGTTGCTTCTGTACTTAGGAGACTATTCTAACTGGTGAGTGTACATTTTTTAAAATGGTTTTTTTGGCTTTTACTCTCAACATGAGCTTTAACTGTCTGAAAGCTATTAACATGTCAGCACCTAGCATCAAAACTCTTCTAAGTTGTTAAAATCTGAAGTGATATAAGCTGATAAACTGGTTAAAAGTTAGACATAATGATGTCAAAAGTATCTCTAAGTAGGTTTTAAGTAAAGTTCTTACTGAAAATGAAGAATTTAAATTTTAAAACAAAGTTTTTGATATCTCTTTTATATCATAACATTTAAAAAATTTTTCCTTATAATTTTCTATCTTACCAAGTTTCCAGTTACATTTTACATTGCTAAAATTTCTAAAGACTCTGATGAATGTGGATTGTTTCATAATCATGAAAAAACACTAAAATGTGAATGAAAGTGCTGAATTATTGCAGTTATATAAGATGATTCAACCACTGTAATGTTTAAATTCTGTACTTCCTACTCATAATGTTGACTTTAAGCTTTATTAATTCCTTTCTAAGCTATTTGTGATTTCTATTTTAAAAGATTCTGTTTTTTATTGTCTCTTTTTCTTCAACACTTATTTTAGTGATTTAATTATTCTCACTTTATATTAAAACATTATTTTTAGGTGCTCTAAAACTTTCAAAAATCTCCATTGTCTAGAGGACAAAGCACAGACTGCTGAAACTCTTCTCTAATGTATTTACAAATTACCTAGCTTCTTTTACCTACTATACCTCTGTGTAAGCCCTCTTTTTACATCTTATTGGTCTAGAACATGTCATTTTTGGTCCTGTCTCCTGCTGGGACTCTACTAAATTACCCACCTCTACTAAGTAATCCACTGATTAGATCCCTTTTCTTTATGAGAGCTTTCTTGAGTTCTCCCAGCCCACACAAAACTCTCTCTTCTCTATTTATTTATGGTTACACATGTTATCCTTATTACTGACGTAGCGCTTGCATACTGTTTTGTGTTGCTACTTTTCGTAGAGGAACCTGTGGATGACTTTGTATATCCGCAGCACCTGACACTGTTTATCCACAATACCTAGAACAGTGTCTTAGTAGATGCTTGGTAAGGATGTCATGGTGGGTGGCTTCATTTCCCATAGAGTATACACCAATAGTGTACCTGCGAGAGCTCTTGTCATTTCATGATGAAGTGATGGGGGTTTCCTTCTGGCGAGGAATCCTTGCAGGCAGGATAATGTGAGTACACGTTTCTACCAGGAAAGCAAAATAGAGACTGCAAGCCAAAACTCAAATAATTCTGGCCAAGGACATAAATAGCTAAGTGTTTTCAGAAATAGTTTCCTAGAAGCAATTTGCATCGACTGTGCTTTGTTCCAAACAGGCTTCTTTAATAAGAGTCTGGTAAATCTAATCACTGCAGATAGATAGCTTGGAGCAGTAGTATTTAACTGCTGGCTAAAATTATCTTGATTATTGCGTCAATAATTCAGTTCATTTCGGAAAGTCACAATTCATTTTCTGCAGTTGTATAACAGAAAGTACACATCTTTTTAGAAATAGAGTACCTTTCTAATTACTGAACAGCCCTTCCTCTGGCATGAAATTTGTTGAACCTAGGGTGCCGACAGAATTTTAAAAATATGTGAATTTCATTGTATAGTGACTAGTTGGTGGAAACTTGGCATTTTTCCTTAATGTGTACATGGATCAGAATTTCTAATTCCTAAACTGGGTTAAAGCATTCATATGTATAAATAGCTAGAGGTGTACCATCAAAATCAAATAAACAAATATTTACTATTTGCAAGCTAAGCCTTCCATGGGATGAAAAGAAATATAAACCATAATCCTTGCCTTTAAGAAGTTTGCAATCTAGATAAGTAGATATAGGTAGACAATATGTGTTATTTATTGAAATATGAATTCATGATATAATAAAGTAGTACATCATATCTGCCAAAGAATGATGCAACAAAAATATTATCAAGAGAGAGAAAGGGAGAGTAGTTCCTTCAGGCTGGGATGACTCCAGAAAGGAAAAAGTATGGAAGTAAACTCAAGAATTGTATTTGAAGAATGGGTGGACTTTGAATAAAGGAAGAAGAGAGAAAAAGGCATTCTTGGAAAATAAGGAATGTGAACAATGTGAACAAGGCCATGGAGTCAAAGCCATTTGAGGAGGAGAGTGAGTAAACTGGTTTTCAGAGAGGTGAAAAATGATAGATTACCCTAGAATAGGAGTTTGGAGTCAGATTGTGGAAGAGTGAATACAAGGTTAAGGACAAAGGACTTACTTTGTAGGCAGTAAGGAGCTATTCGGGGAAGTTTTTTTTTAAAAGAAAACACTTGATGCAAATTGAGTTTTAGGAAAAGTAATTTGTTAGCCGTGTGCCATTTGAAAAGGAAGGCAAAGAGGCCCGGTAATGTGAGGATATTTAGAAGACTAAGAAAGCAGTTGAAATGTGAGGTAAAGCACAGCACATATGTAATTTTTCTCTTCAGCATCCCCTCTTTTCTGATTCAGTGGTTCAGGTGGAGATGACACCATCCCCTTTCAAGAGCTACATGGGCACATGACCCTGATGTGCTCAATTAAAGGAATCCATTCCTCTGGTCAAAATTTTTGGTTCACAAATGGGCACATGCTCTAAACGGAGCCAATTAGTATTATCTCTAGAACTTTTTCTGCTAGACTTATCAGGAAAGATAGCCTCTTCAAGGATCCTAACATTCTCAGTGGTCATCTTTCCCGTCACATTGTGTGGTAGTCAGCCTCCAAGATGGTCCTCAGTGTTCCCTCCTGATAGTCATGTCCTTGTGTAATCTGTGTTGTATTCGAGTTGATCTATATGATGAATGAGTAGATAGCAGAAGTGATGATATGTTATACGTGAAACTGGGTAGGGATAGAAGCTACAAATTCCAAAGTGGAATCAACACTTGGTAAATGAATGGATTTTTAGACGAAAGGGAACACAGAGTTTTTTTTTGATTAACAAATGGTTATATTATTAACAGATGTAGCAATGTCTGGAAAGGGGATTTGTGGTGGTGGTGGGAGATGGGTAGGAAAAGATAAAGAATTTATTTTCAGGTTGAGGTTCTTGATGGCAATATTAGGAACAAATGGCTGGTATTTACAAAAATAAAGTAGACCATCTCACAAAGTAGTGAGCTCCCTGTCACTGTATGATTCCTTACTGAGGCTGTTGTATACTGGACTTATTATAATAATATAGCATCTGAAATGACATCCAAGTACCTACTAGTTGTCATACGCACAAACACACACTCAAAAGAAAGGATTCTAAACATAAGTGGAGGCAATAGCCACAATCTCTCCTATCATGGAGTTCTTACCAATTTTTTTCCTTGTCTCTCACTTGTTGCCTCAGGTGAATTATGATCTCTGTTAGAGTGTACCCAGTTCAGTAGACAGACTGGAACCAGGATCAGGGGACTTATGGTTACACCCATCTCTCAGCTTTGCAAATTACTTTGTCTACACTCTTACTTGATTCTATGCTGTATAAAACTAGCCATCTCACAAAATACTCAGAAATAACAGAGAAAAGCAAAAGGTACCCTAGCAAACTGACAAACTTGTGTATCTTCTTTGCATTAGAAATGATTTTATGCCCTGTAACTATCCTTCCTGTATTGCTCCATACACTTAAATCCTCCCTTTCCTTTCTTTTCTTTTCTTTTTTTGAAAAAGTTGTCATCTAGTCCTGCTTTCTAAAGAATTTTCTCCTTTTTTTTAACATGATCCCAAAGAAAACAAAGTACATTGCGTGGAGAAAATAAAACAAATATAGAACAAGAAAATTAGAGTAGACAATTGTTCATAAATGTAAATAGCAAATCCTAGGTGTTTTGTATTCAGTATCGCTGGGCTCCTTTAGTAATAGTCAAAAATATTTTTAATGATGCAATTATTCAAGCTATGTTTCTCAATGCTTGTTCAACAAATTGTTGTAAAATTCTGTGAACGTTTAAAAGGCACTTATGGTTTGGCTAACATGCTTCTTTATTAAGTATCTTATTCATAAGAAACCAAATCTTGGTATTCAATAGGATTTGTGCAAAACAGCAAACAAGTAAGTGGGACAATGCAAAGATAATAGGTCCATCTGGTTCTTGTCTCATTCTCAGCCTGCCTTTGCCCCACACTGTGGATTCTCTGGGTCCTTTTTTCTTTCAAGTGTGGAAAAGACTATTCTGCTTGTGTGGTTTGGTAGATGCCTATTTACTTTCCCTGTGTCCAGTTGAGTATGTTAATGAAAAATAGAGCCTTTCTTTGAAAATCTTTGTTTTGGCAAATGAAAAAGGATTAGCAAAAGCACTGATAGTTGAGTGATTTTATAAAACCACACAGAAAATTTTTTTCATCATTGGCAATACACCTAACATGTTAAGGTTTTCTTATTGTCATCTAGGGACATCAGAAAGACCAAGCTGATGCAGTATTCACTCATCAATTATCTGATGAAAGCAGGGGAATTCTCAGTCAGCCACTTTTAACTTCTCCCCATGGCTAAAGCGGCTATTTGGTTTTTTAGTTCTGTTTGCATAAACAAATGCAAACCAAGACCCAAATTGAGGGTCAATTGGCTTCATAATTTTCTCTTCTTGTTGCTGTTTTTTCCCTCTGTCCCTCACTGAAGCCTCCTTCCCCATGTTGACAGTTCACTTTACGATAAGCTATTATAATACAGAAGGTATAATCTTTCAGGATAAAGGCAGAATGCCAAGGGAGGAGGCAGAATTTTGGCAGTATTCTGGATTTTCTTAAAGTCAGTGTGCATTCTTCTTCCTTTATCTGCTTAGAAGTGAGAAATAAATCTCACCAGCTTTAATGGTATAAATTTAGCTCAACTTTCAACAGACAAAGAGTTCTTTTTAATACATTCACCTCAGGGAGAGGATTCCTGAGCCTTCCTTCATTGTGTAAGATTGTTTTAAAAACCCTTTGCTCTTTCTTTTAGTATGACTTGTGCAGTATGCAAGTGTAATTTAGTAATAAAATTTTAGTTTTCATGTTGCAAATCTGGTTGCCCTAGTTTAAAATTATATGTTGAATTATGAAAATCAAGCTTTTGGTTGCCAAGGAGAAAAGAAAATTCTATCTCGATGTTTAACTATACAGGGCTGGTGTCTTTCCCACTCATATTTTCCATCCAGAAAGTTGTCTGGAAAGCCACTCCCCACCCTACTAGAGATATTGCTCAAATGTAATGAAAACCTAAAATTATTCTGGTTTTCATTGACCTCTTCCTGTGAATTAGTCACAGTTTCTTATTCTCTGAAAACAACAAAAAAATGGATTTTCTCAAAGGACTACTATGAGGAAGGAAACATGATTTGGCATTGACTAATAGAGATATGAGAAGAGAATAAAATACTGGTTTATATGAAAACAATTGGCCTTGAAAAATTCAGAAAGACTTGGTTTGCCTTGAAGACAATACTTTATTCTATAGCCTATGTAATATAGATTTAGGAAACGTTGGTAGCTATTGGAAACTTAGCCATTAATAGGCTATTTTGTATATGAATTTCAAGTTTTAAAGGCCATATTCAATGAATTTTACATTGGATTTGCTTTTTGGTGGATTAAACAATTTTTTAAAAGGAGGAAATGGTGTCTCTTAATTTGAAAGCATATCTCAGTATCTGTACTAGTCCATGGAATTTGAATGATTATTCTGGGTTGCTTTTGAAGAGGAACTACTGCTAGAGATACTGTTTAACTTTTATCCATAAGGTCTGGGGATCTGAAAAACGCCCAAGGTGGATCAGGAAGTCATGGTGGTCACTAATGGGGATTTCAGACTGTCTGTCCCAATGGGGGAAAATATTTAGTATGAGTAGTCATTGAACAATGCCTGGACATGGTTTTTAAGTTTCTGTATTACACCTCTCACCCCTCTGGTAACCTGAAGCAACCTCAGATTTACTGCCTTTGACTGGTGAGCTTGTTAAGCCAGGACTGAGGATTTCTGCAAAGGACAGGGAGGTTTGCTCTGTTGTGAGTCTCTGGACTCTAAGCCAACTCTTCCAATGGCACAAATATACATCCTTCATCACAAAGGAGCCCGAACACAAGCGTAGAAGGATCAGTGCTAAGCTCTCAGCATGACACAGTGGCTACAAAGTCTCAGCGCCTTGAGTCTTAGACCTTGTTTTGCCACCCACAGATCTCTGGAGCAGTATCCTCTTTCTGGCCTCAGTGTTGTCTATAAAATGCGATTCATGGGGGACTTATGGTATGAAATTATGCTACATAATTAGAGTTTACAGAAATTATTTTGGATTATGCATATGTAAACATTAGAATGTGATCTTATGAACTGTTTGTTATGAGAGGCGGGTTTCATATGAAAAGTTGGGTGATGGGGCTTTGATATTTTGGCACTAGTTCATTAACAGCAGGGACCAGAATTATTATTACCTCATTCTTGCCAGAACATAGAGCTTTATGAGGGAAGTAACAATTTTAATATCCTTAGCTCATTATTAATGACATTCTAGCAACACAATCCACTGCCTAGCTTTTTTCTAGAGCCAAATTTTAAGAGTGTATATAACCACCTACTCTCTCCTCAGTTGCTTGGCATCTAGATACTTTTTTCTTAAACTAGTTAGTCTGTATTTTCTCTATGGAAGGTTTTGGAATTTTTCTCCCTATCCTTGGTAGTCTGAAATTTCACCAAGATTGAATAGGTGTAGATTCCTGAGCTCCTCTACCCACTCATTCCTCTTAGAAAGCCCTTTGATCTGAAGTCTAATGTTTTTCTCTAGCTCCAGGAAATTTTCTTTTATTATTTATTGTCACATTTTATTGCTTCCATTCCATGCTTCTGAGGACTTACATGAGAGGTATTTAAAATCATCTAGATCTCTTTTCCATGTCCCATAACTTTTCTTTAACATTTTCCATTTTTCTTTTGCACTGTACTCTGGCAGAAGTCCTCAGTTTAGTTATTTAGTTCTGAAGTTAATCTTTAGCTGTATCTATTCTAGAATTCAGCTCTTCCATTAATATATTTTTTTCCTTTCTGAATCCTGAGTGTAGAGTGTTGACTTAATTATAAAACCTTAGTTTGTAGCACATTATCATCTGTCCATGTAAGAATCTTGTTTCACTCATTTGCTTTTTAAACTTCATCCCTGATTTGCATTTCCATTTCCCAATCACTGTTTCTATTTAAGATGTTTGATACATGTTCTCGAATATGCATGTATTCTTGCATGACCAAAGATATTTTGTTGTCTTCTGTGTGTGCTTTTCTCCTAACTTACACATATGTAATACTGTGCTATGCAGCATAGTTTTTTTTTTTTTAAATTTTGGCAATAATAGTTTTAATTCCTAAGAACTCCAATTGTTTTCTCTTTTTTATAGCAGTCATATTTTTGCTAATGAATATAGTATCTTCTCAAATCTCTCCAACTATATTAGTTGTACTTACTTGAGGTCTTGTTCTGTTGCCCCCATTAATTTTCTGTTGGTTTTAGTTCTGTTATTTGAACCAGATAACCCTTTCTAATGTTGATTCTCCTTAAATATTTGGTGATGATTATCTGTTCTTATTGTTGGTGAGGTCTGTTTCCTTGGCTGGATGAGTATCCCTGTTTACTTGTGTTAGTGTATGTTCCATTTGTGGTGATAAAGGAGGAGTACAGTGGAATGCGGGCCCGGAGGGCTGGTGTGTCAGTTTCCTAGGGCTGCCCTAACAAAATATCCCACGCTGGGTGGCTTTAAACAATAGAAATGAATTCTCTTACAGTTCTGGAGGCTAAAAAGTCCAAAATCAAGGTGTTGGCAAGCCTGTACAATCGCCAAGCCCCTAGGGGGAAATCCTTTTTTCCTTCTTCCAGCCTCTAGTAGCCCCGGGGACTGTTTGGCTTGTGTTTTGTCTCTGCCTTTGTCTTTACACGGTCATTTTCCCTCTGTGGCTGTCTCTGTGTCTTCATGTGGTGTTTTGCTCTCTCTGAGTCTCTCCCTTCTTATAAGGACAAATAAATCATATTGGATTAAGGGCCCACCATACTCCATTAGAATGTCGTCTTCACTGGTTATACCTGCAATGGCCTATTTCCAAGTAAGGTCACATTCTGAAGTACTGGTAATTAGGACTTCAACGTATATTTTTGTGGGGTGCGGGGATACAGTTTAACCTATAACAGTGTAAGTAGCTTGCCACTGAGTGAAAATGGGCTTCCCATCCTTAGCTTGTACATTGTCCCTTTCCATTCCCAGAAGATGCTCTGAGACTCTCTGATTTCAGAACCCCCAGTTTAGAGAGCTGTGCAGGACAGTTTATCCTGGTGGTGAATGCTGGAACCCGAATCCTCTTTTCTTTCTGTCCTGTGCTGTCAATGTGGAAGTCCTGCTGGACTCCACTTCTCAGGCCCCAGCACTGAAGCCGGGGGCCTTTCCCAAAGCCTTTTAGCTTTGTTTATAAATGAGGTCTGCAACCAGCTGTGCAGATCTTTGTGTCAAACGGTCACTGGCCAGATCTTCTGCCTGGTCCTTTTATGACTCATCCAGTGATTTCTGCAGGACTGATTTAGTTTGATTAGCCTGGAGCATAAAACTCATCCAGGGTTTTCTTAGGAACTTTTGCAATAGCTTCTAATTGGATCTAGTATTGAAGTTTCTCCTATTCATTTCTCTGTAGATCTGATCTCATTTGCCTTCTCCTCCTCCCCCAAATACTCTTTGTGTACCAGAAATTCCTCACATTTTCTGGTCCACTGATGGCATGCCTTTCTGTTTTTCTGTCTGTTATGGATCCTTCTTTAACCATATCTTTTCTTTAACATTTTGGTGACATATGGATGGGAAAGATATAGATGTATGTGTTTACTCTCCCACAATTAAGCAGTGTAAAGTATTGACCTAAACTTGGGGTCACTAAAACTTTTTCTGTGAAGGACCAGAGAGCAAATATCATAGGCTTTGTGGCTGCAAGGTCTCTGTTGCCACCACTCAACACTGCCATTTTAGAGCAAAAGCAGCCTAGACAGTATGTAAGTGAATGGAAGTGGCTGTGTTTCCTTAAAACTTAATTTGCAAAGAATAGGCAGTGGGCCAGTGATTCTCAAACTTACCATGCATCAGGATCTCTGGAAGGACTTGGTGAAACCCAGATTGCTCTTTTCACCTCCAGTTTCTGACTCAGCTGGTCTGGAGTGGGAGGTCCCAGGATTTGTACTTTTTTAAATAAGCTTCCAGGTGATGCTGATACTACTGGTCTGTGGACTACAGTTTGAGAACCACTCATCTAAGTAATTTTTTCTTCCTAAACATCATCACCTCAACCATTTATTGATAATACAACTGTGTTCCTTATTCATTTGTTCATTTGTTTATTCATCCAAGTATTTATTGAGCTTCCACAATGTGCCAGGCTCTGTTCTCAGTCGTGAGAACATTGTCATAAGCCAGTTGTTGCTGGATCAGAAGGAAATCCTCTTTCTTCTTTCTGGGTCTGTAGGCTGTAGTGAGTGATAATGGGCAAGAGAGCCCTCCCTGCACCGCTTTCTGACTCCACTTTGATGTATGTGGGCTTCCTTTGTACATTTCCATGCTCTTATTTTATAACCTGTCTCTGTATTTTTCCATTCCTTTTTTTTCTTTACACTTCATTCTCGTAACCATTTTTACATATCTCCTAGTTCACTAATTGTCTCCTCAGCTGCATCTAATCAGTTATTAAATCCATCCACTGAGTTTTTAACTTCAGTTAAATTCAATTTTAGAATTTCTTTTTTTAAATATATATATTTTTATTGAAGTATAGTCAGTTTACAATGTTGTGTCAATTTCTGGTGTACGGCACAATACTTCAGTCATATAGGAACATACATATATTCATTTTCATATTCTTTTTAACCTTAAGTTACTACAAGATGTTGCATATAGTTCCCTATGCTATACGGTATAAACTTGTTTAATTTTAGAATTTCAATTGGTTTGTTTTCTAGTTTCCAATTTTCTGTCAAATTTCCTTATCTAACCTTAATCTCCTTGAGCAAAGTAAGAATCTTAAAGATACATCCATTATCTGATGCTCCTTTGAATCTATTTCTATTTTTAGCGTTTAAGAAATTTTTTTAATTTAATTTTTTTTATTGAAGTATAGTCAGTTTACAATGTTTATTGTTAGAATTTTTTCTTTTACTTTCACTCATGTCATTGTATCTTCTAATATGACTATTTTATTGAGTGCTGGACACTGTATACTAAGACATTGTAGGAATAATTTGAGTCCTAGAATGCTGTTATCTTGAGAGAATTTGTGGTTTCTTCTGATAGGTAGTTAGGGGCACTAGCAATGTGAGCTTTCCTTACTTCAATTTTAAGGGTTGAGTTTATTTAAAGCTGGGCTTCAGTCCCTGCTAAACTTGAACTACTTCTGGTTCACACTTACTCCAAGAGTTAGCTTCTTGAGATTCCAGCTCAAAGCCTGGTGGAAGATGACTACCTGGCTCTCCCCCTTGGCATACTCTGGATTATATATTTTGTCCTGTTAGTCTCCTGAGTCTGTCAAAAGTGCTGTATACTTTCTCAGCCTCTCAACTACACCTTCTTGGATCTCCTAATGGAAAAGTAAACTTCAGTGCTGGGTTTACCTTTCTGGGCTTTATATAC
The DNA here is from genome assembly GCF_048773025.1 of Camelus bactrianus. NCBI lineage: Eukaryota > Metazoa > Chordata > Mammalia > Artiodactyla > Camelidae > Camelus > Camelus bactrianus. Next base: position 64,285,231 of record NC_133545.1, read on the forward strand.
CATTTCTGAGAACAACTAGAAAGACAAGACTATAAATTCTTTCTGCCTGAAAGCATTGGGTAGCTAACAAAATGGTGAAGAATAGTAAGATTTGGAAGAATAAAGAAACCCAGAGACGTAAATCTATCAACAACAAGTTGCCCACTGCTTGCAGCCAATAAAAAAACCTGCCATAGCCCTCACTAGTTTCCTCCCAAAACATAATCAACACTGCCCTTCCCTTTGTCTCCTTGGACTTTCCTGTGGTTTGTCATAGTTTTCTTGTTTCAAATTGCAATTTCTCTGCTATTCCTGACTAGTGTTTGGCTCATTTTGGCTAGCCAAAGATCTTATTTCATTTTTAAGGTCAATAGGAGATAGAGTGAGAACATCTAGTGTGAATAATTGGAGCCCTGGAAGAAGCTGAGGAGAGCGAAAATGGGGCACAAGCAATATTTGATAAGACAATGGCTGAGCATTTTCCAAACCTGTTAATGAATATTAAACTATAGATTCAAGAAGCACTGTAAAACCCAACAAAGATAACTAAAAGGAGAAACCACGCCTTAGCCTAATTATAGCAAAAGTACTGAAAACTAAGACAAAAAGAAAAAAGAACATAAAGGAACCACAGGAACCTCAGGAGGCGACAGAATGAGATTCCTCTTTTTTTCATCAGATACGATAGAACTTTCTACAAAGTTCAGAAAGAAAATAACTGCTAACCTAGATGTCTAAACATCTGAAAAGATAGCCTTCAATAATGAAAATGAACTAAACACATTTTCAGACCAAAAACTTGTGAAGAAAACAGCTTTTTTTTTTTTTTTTTTCTTTTTCTAGCAGGCGTGCATTATGCACTGAAAGGAGCACTAAAGATTTTTTTCAGGTAGTGGGAAAATGAAACCAGATAGGAAGTAGGAGATGCAGGAAAGACTAAAGAGCAACCAAAAGGGTAAATGTGTGGAAGTCTGCATGACTGTATAAAACCAGAGTTATAATTGCTGTTGGGTCTAAATATATAGAGAATTAAAATACACAACAACAGAGAGAAACAAAGTTTATCACATTGTGTAAGAAAAGGTAAAGGTGCCAATTAATGTTAGATTTTGTTAAGTTGGTGGCATAATCTCTAGAGTAATTTCTAAAAATGGTAAGGAAAAAGTGTATAACTGTTATGGAGGGGAAAACTGGAGTAATAACTGAAAGAAGGCAATGTAATAAAGAGATGAAGAGTGTAGAACCTGGTGAGGAAATAGGAAACACACAGTCAGATAGTAGAATGAAGTCCAAATATGTCAATAATTACATTATATATGTGGCCTAAATGCTATCAATAAAAGCAAAGATTACCAGACTGAATTAAAAAACAACTATGTGTTGCTCTCAAAAGACACATCTAAAAATGTGGAAAAACAGAAAGATTGAAAGTATTAAGATAGGAAAAAATACACCAAAAATACACTCAAAAGATAGTTGAATAGATAATTTAGTATCAAAATAGGCAAATGTTTGGAGGGATTTTGGTTTAAAGGTTTTCAGAGAAATGGGTTAAGAACTAGAGGGGGACATTGGTTCAAACTATTTAATTTATTTATTCTCAATACTGTGTATTAATGGGAATAATAAACAGAGATAGGTAGATTGATGACACCAGAAAGATGTGCATAACCTGTTTAAGAAGAAAAGGGAATTAGATTCAGTTCTGAAACAGAACAGGTGGCCTTGGGGACAGGGACAGTGTTGTAACAAGCAAAGGATAAGGGTACCAGATGCGTGTACATTGGTGGATAGATTTGTTGGTGAGAAGATGAGACAATTCTTTTCTGATTATGTCTATTTCCTAAGGAAAATTTACCAGGTGAGTGTAGGAGGAGAGGTTATTATTGGTTTGAGCAGAGGGAAGGTGTGAGATAGCAGTTTTAACAAGAGGAAAACCAAATTCACTATGGAAATATACAAAGATTACGCAGTGGTGACAGTGCCCTTAAATGTTTTATCATAAGTTTAATGTGAGGCTAGTCAGTGTGGTAGCCAAGTCTGCCTTCTTCAGTGGGGGTGCAGAGCAGGGGAAGCGTTTAACCTGTGGTCAGCTGCAGTGAGGTAAGATGTAGGTATAGTTTCTCTTTATAAATGCTTTACTTCCCAGACCAAAGGAGACTCTCACTGCTCCCTCTTTTAGATGTATTAGTGGTGAGGTAGTGAGTGGTGGTAGCACTGGTTCTGCTGTAAAGCACCTCTCAGCCAACCCTGTCTGACCTCACAGCTGGTTGTTCTGGGAAATTGGAGTAAGGACTACTTAGCAGTTTTGTTCCCAGTTGTGGGCCTAGTTGTCAAATTTGAGAAAACGGGAAAGAACCCCCTTTGGACTTCACAGCATTGTTACATCTGTCTGCAGAGCAGAACAAGCAGATGCACTTAGACGCTGTCTCGTGGGATCCCAGCTCTGGGGACTTGACCTGTGGGTTCTGTCAGCGTCCCTCTTGCTGTTATCGGTATCTCCCCCTTTACCTGAGAGCCTTTAGTAGGTCTCTATGCCTTACAAATAAGCAATCCTCAACAAAAAGATCAGTTTCCTCATCTGTCTAAAGGAGGAGGGGTTTTCAGACTGTACTGTGGAGCCCAAGTTGTTACAGGGGCTTGTGAGCAGGATAAATAAGTCACAGAAAGGCACGTCTCCTGGTTCCGTGAGCCCACTTCTACCCTGACCGCTACTGTACGCTGGTCTTTTGTCAGGAATTGTGCTAAAAAATGTTCTATTAAAAAAATTAAAATAAAACCGACTCTTCCAGCTTTTACACTTACACAGCTTACTGCACTGTGTAATCCACTAATGTGTATCTTTTGCAGTGGTACAACTTCAGGTTATGAGGGAGGTCTGAAATCATTTCCTGGATCATGTGCAGGGACACTGGCCAATGGTTATGGCCCGGTTGTCACAGCCTTCAAGCTTAGCTTCCTCGTTCTCTGACTCTCAGAAGACCTTGTCCAATCATTTCCTCCCTGGTTAAGTCGGGGTACAGGACGGGGTATTGTTTCTAAGAAGATTAGCAGTTTTTCATTATTACAATTTTGGCATCTGTCCTCTTTCTCCTTTTTCTCTCTCTTCAGTGTTGTTCAGAAGTACAGACATTTTGGTGAGGAAGCCTCATTTCAGTGGGATCATGCCTCCGGGCAAGGGATTAGTGAGCTCAGGTGATCTCATCAGTCTCTTCCAGTTCAATAGTTTTATAGCTGCATGAACCGGCAACTTGTTCTTGGCAGTTCAAATGGGCATCCGTTAATCATTCTGGGAATGTCACATTTTCACCAGCAATGATATGAGGACCCCCTGACCAGCTGAAGTGGTAGAATTAGCTGAGAAGAAGAAGGTACTGGACTTTAGCCTCCAGTCTTGTGATTAGTCTCCAATCACAAGCCAATGATTTATTAATTTTCTCAAGCATAGTATTGTTTTCTTTAAAAAAAAATTTTTTTAGTATTATTTTCGACAAATAAGAGATCAGACAATTTATTACCTCTTCAAAGGGCCTCTTGGAGACATCTGGAAAAAACTGGCATGAAAAAGGAGGACTTCTAATTAACTGAGTAAAACTTAACATTAAATCCAAACTGGAAAATTTCTAACACTTTTACTTTGAAGACCACTTTTGGAAAAAGCAGCTATTGCATCTTACTCATTTTCTTGGAAAAAAATTCTAGAGTTAATGTTATCAATTAAAATTACATACTTTTTCATATTTATAATACAACATTAGAAAGATTGTTACATTAAAAAAAAACTTATCTATGATGAGAGGCTGATAAAAAATTTCTTCAAGTATCAGAGAGAGACCTACATGGTTCATCTGTAGGTTTTCTCAAATAATCACAAAGCTCCAAAACTTTTCCCAATGTATTTGTTGAAAAAAATCTGCATATAAATGGAGCCATGCAGTTCAAACCCTTATTGTTCAAAGGTCAACTGTACATTAAAACCTGTTATATGGAGAAAAATTACATATTTTTGTTGTTAATTTGTATGTTTAATTTTAGAGATCCCATGTTAGCAGGTCAAATTTTCTTACAGGCTTTCTTAGATACATAGTCTATGATCTGAAAATCAGATCAGAATCATAAATTTCTCTTTTATTGTCTTAGAGCAACATTAAATATAACTCATTATGAAAACAGTAAAAAGACATCATTTTTATAGTTTTTTTTTAATTGAAGGTTATAAGATCTCTATAGAGCAAATGCTTAAAGAAAATAAACCTCAGCAGCCTTTATTTTGAGTAGGAAAGGAAGCTCTGTGAGAGGAAGGAAGGCCCTGGGCTCCTGGCTAGCACTTTTCTAGGTGTTCTTTGTGCTCCAGGGAGACCCTGTGTGACTGTCTTCCATGACTATGCTTTTTTAAAAAAAAAAACACCTTAGCAAAGGAGAAGGCAAATACCTTCCTTTTCCTTCCCACTGCCACACACTGTATGCCTTTCATGATTGTATTTGTGTTCACTGAAACTAGAAAACCACATGGCATCCCTTAGCAACTGTGATTTTTATAAATAGCATATGATGTACAGAACACACATTCTGTTTTCGTTTGGGTTAAAAAAATCTGCTTCTCCTGTAGAATTCCCTGTCCTGTTTAATGGCATCATCTTTAAGTCATCCAGGCTCACAGAATCCTAGAAGTCCCATCCTAAATGCCTTCTTCTCCTTCACTCCTCATAGTCTATTAGGCATGAATTCTTGGAAATTCTGTCTTCCTATCAGGTATCGTTAGTTCTCCTCTTTTACCCATCCCCTCTGTACAACCTTTGTTTAGGAACTTAGTGCCTCTGTCCTGGGTTATAGCAGTTGTCTCCTTAGATAGTCTTCCAGCCTTCTAACTGGCTTTCACCCTTAGCACCACTGCTCATCAAATCTATCTCCTGGATAGTCTACAGACAAATCTTTCTAGAATGCAAATATGATCATGTTAAGACCTTGTTTAAATTTTTTCACTGGCTCCCCCATTCCCTGGGGGGCAAAATCCAAATTTAGTTTCATGTCATATGATGAACTTGTTGATCCGCCTGGCCTGTGTCCTTACCCAATCTGAGATTTTCTTCACATGCTCTGTTCCTGGACGTTAGTCCTTCCAATACATCCCGCCCCATCGTTTTACACCGCCGTGCTGCTCACTGTGCTCCCTGCCATCCCATTCTATCTGAAGGACTTCTGCTTATACTTTCATACACCACTCAAATAGTTCCTCTTTTTTTGGATCCACCTCTCAACTTCCTGACTTTGCCTTCTAAACAGAGCTGGTCATTCCCTCCTTAGTGATACCAGTAAGCCTGGACTCTGTCGCTGTACTAAAATCCCTATGAGACTGTGAGGAGGAACGAGATACTTCTATCTTGAAGTATTTTCTGTCTAGCACTGGACCTGGTATGTGGGAGGTGCTTTACACATTTTCATTGAGTAACAGGAAATCCAAGTTCATAGTAGAATATAATACTTGCTCTTTTTAAGATAACTTTTTTTTATTGTTTTCTTCCACTCATAACAGTATTACCCAACCATAGTTAAAAATTCAGAAAAGATACAAAGAATGAATGGTCTAGTTTTCAACAGCCTGTGAGTACAAACTGAATCCAGATGTTTTTATGCTTTACTTCTAAGGCCCTTGTAGACTCCCTCTCTCCTGTCACTGGGAATTCTGTTTCAGAACAGGCCTGTTGTCACTTATTCCCATGGATCACAGAGACAGGACTCCAGTAACCAAGCCAGAACTCAACTGTTGTCCCTCACAGTATCACTGAAGTGTCACATCCGGTTGGAACACTGTTCCAAGGTGCAGCCTCTATGATGTCTTAGTGCCAGAAAGGTTGAAACTCAATTTCTTGCTCCCAGAACTGGAGACGCTAACACTCTACCACCTTGCAGTGCAACTGAGAGCGCAGATACTTGACTGCTGCATCGCTGAGCTGGTTGGTTATGGTATGACTTGTGTCAGGCTCGGTTAAGTGGCCCCATATTTATGTCTCCTTGCTGAATCTGACTTGCAATTCTAGAGCCCTAGATTCCTTTTCCTCTTGTGGTGAAGTGTTTCTCAAGGACACTATTGTCTGCTCTGTTTCCAACTGGGCTACCTTCAATTCCTTTCTTCACTCTGTAGACATGTATGTATATGTCTGAATCCTATTAGGGTATAGAATTTCCAAGTTTATACTCGAGAAGGCACCTAACCCTCCACGTAGTAATGAATAGTCCTTTTTAATATAACAAAAAAGTGAACTTTACTCAATGAATGTACTAATTGTTTTTTCTAATTTGTGCCCTTAGCATGAGTTCTGTGGTCTTTAATAATAAATAATTTATCTATGTAAAAGACAAAGTTTATAGTTAGTTTTGCTGGTTAAGAAAAACTTCCGAAGCATAGTCGGTTGGGTTAGCAAGTCCTGATAGCTGATGTATAAAACTGTATGCTCTCTGAGGACCTGTTTTGTGGTATGCTTTCAACTGAGCTGTATGTAAGTCAGAAGTAGAAAATGGAATTTACCTTTTCTCGTGGGTAGCCTGAGTTTTATTTTGCCTGGACATGTACCTGATATTATTTTGTTGCTTTACTTTTCTAGACATAATCCATGTGTTTTGAGATAGGTGTTTCATGAGCAACACCCAGTTACAGGAAAACAAAAGTTCTTTAACAGCAGTCATGAACACTGGATATAATTGTGTGGTAGATTCGGATAGTATCTTTTTTCATAGCTTATAATAAGTTTTCAGGAGTAGCAAGGATTGGTATTTCAAGGCCTTTTTAAAATTTGTAATAAAATTTATGAATCTATGCAGTATGGCATATCAGATGTGATTATTTTGTTATGCTCAGCTTTACTGAACATAGAGAATGTGCTGAAGATTTTTTTTTTTTTTGCTTTGGATCAAATCTGCAAGCAAATACACATATTCCAAACTCATCACCCATAAACAGATATGTTAAGACCCTCAAGTGGTCATTTTATTAAACAAATACAAATTTGAAATGTTCATGATAAAATATATCAATATTACATGAACATGTGTGTAAATAGTAATTCTACAACTGGGAAGACATCTCAGTTTTATTAATTTTGGTGACATCTTCCCAACCATGTCTAATCTTCAGTAACTTCTTCCTCAAGCATGGCAGGACTAGGATGACTTTGCATAGCAGGACAACAGTTGGAAGGAAAACAGCTATCATAAAAGTTGGAGGTGTATACCATACAAATTGTTTTATATCCACCCATTTATTCCAGGCAAAAATCAATGCATGTATTGTACCCAGCAGAAGGGAAACAATTCCTAGTTTGCTCTGCGAAAGAGAAAAAAAAATTATCTTAGTGAGATTGATTCACTAAGAGTTTATTCTATCCTATATCATCTGGATCTGTTCTGTTGCTTGGAAATTCTTTCATTCATCTGTGATTGTTTTCCTATTACGTTTTACAAAAATGTCCACTCATTATCTTTCCACTCTTTTTACATGTGGGTAACGTGTTTGTTTCTGGGCTATCTTAAGTTGAGAAAATTAACAACCATCCTCTGGTCTCAGTTAATCAGTAACACGGTCTCCCCTTTCTCCACACTTTGTTCTTCTCTCTTATGACATTTATTTTATGATGTTTTGTCTCTTGTGCATTTGCCTTAACTCAGTCTATCAAGAGACATCTAAATCAGGGACTCTGCTTACTCAGCACAGAATTAACACAATGATTACACATTTTAGGTGCTCAATAAATATTGGTGGGTTGACTGAAGATTAGTGTAAAAATCAACTTGACATTAATGATCTTTAACAATTATGAAGGCAACTAAAGTGATTGACCCTGATTTTGGTATATGAATACTAAAGTGAGTAAGTTTGGCCTTTGTTAAAAAAATGTCAAACATCTGATAAAGTGGAAATATACCAACAATTATTTCAATGTTTGAACAGAACATAGAGATACAGAGATGTGAAGAAAGATTTCAGCTTGCATTGGGATACTTGGCACCATCCAGATAAAAAAGTTGCTTAAAAAGAAGTTGTTGACCTATGTATTTTTATGGCATTCTGACAGTAGCTGTGCTAGATATCTTTTGACTTCTATTCACTTTACAGGAAATGCTCACTAACCTGCCAGAATGAATCTAACTCACAGTTATTTAGCAGGAAGTACTCTTAAGCCCCAGTGAATATAACCAAATAGCTATGTTTACATTTTCAAATATAAATCTCCAAGGTAAATTGTAGAGTAACCAGTTCTCGGATTGTAACTGAAAATGTCTAGGTAATTAATTTTAAAAATTACATGATTGGTTGAAGATTACTTTTACAAATGTGTACTGTCATATTATGGGCTAGGTATTGTATACAGAGTGGAATAGGCCGAGTTGTCAAGATGCAGTGTTTGAATTCCTAATGAGATCGGAGAAGTGATGCACAGCACATGAGTGACAGGCAGAACCATGTAAGAGGAAAGTTATTTAATGAGGATCAGACAACTCCAGTGGCTCTCAAGCTAAACCTACAAAATCAGCAAATACTGCATTTGGAAAATGTGGCACCATCTCTAAAACAGATCAGAATAATTCAGATGGAGACATGCTTTCCAGCTTAATCAGACTTCCTGATAAGGTGTCTGTTGAAGTATATAGATGGACATGTAGAAAGGATAGTGAGGATTATCCAACTTTGCAAGAATTTCCAAAGATGTCCACCCATAAATGTTAAAGCTATGTAAATTAAAAAATTTTGGCAGTGATCATGACTGAATTAAATTTAGTCCTTTGAATCTTGTCAGACATGGATCCCCTTGCAAATTCTGGCACATTGTTCTTTTTAGGGTATAATCTACCACCAGGAAGTTTAACCTCAGTAAATCTGAGATAGTTTTGAATTCTAAGAATGTTGAGAAACTTCAAATGAGTAAGCTACACAAAATGTAACTTGGAAAAAGCAGCCTTTAAGATTAGATACTAGAATATCTTTGGTAGATAAAACTCCGTATTTCAAGGAGAGAAGCTTTTTTATGGATAGTACAAAGCTGTGTAATTTTAAAGGCATGAATAAAATCAGAGGATAGGCAAAAAAGATTTTTTTTTGGAGAACTAAGAAATCATTGAATTTGAATTTCTAAAATGTCACATTTGTTGTTATTAGATAGACAGCAAATTGTCTAACAAGTTTCAAATGTTAGAGATACTTTTGAGCACTGCTTTTTATGTATGTCTACAAAACACTTCTATTTAGAAGTAATAGGGAAAAATGGTAGGAGAGCACATTATTAATTGGAACAAGTGTGAGATCTTTGCTACTGGGAAACTATCTGTTTTCACTGGGGTAAAGTCAATACACTTGATGATTTAGTAGCACAGAAAGAAGATTTACCTCTCTGAGGGACCAGAGTTATTTTATATGTAATTTACCTGAATATAGTGAAATTCTCTCCATGTCAAAGTGTCGCTCACAGATGGGATAGATGTTACAGCCAAAAGAGCCAGTATTGCAAGTGCCACAATTCCCAGAGACACATAAATTTCCATTCTCCAAACGTCATGCTCAATCCAGGCATCCTCTTTATTTTGTTGGACCTAACAGAGGGTGAAAAGAAGAAGAAAAAAATGCAAACAACATTCCAGTATAAGAACCTCCTTCTATACTCCCTCCTTTATGGGGGGCCTATTAACTGGGGGCTTCCACAAATTCATGACTTTGTTTTTGCATTTCCTCTAAGAGAAATAACATAGTAGTATTAATCTCTTTCTTTGAGTGCAACATTTATATAATGTTTTATTATTCTCTCTCTATATATTTATATATCTATATATATATATCTATCTCTATAGATATATAAAATACACATAAATTCTAGCCATTAGAATTGTCATGTGTGTAAGCAGAAAATAAGAACGATTTGCATTAAAAAAGTAGTTTTGTGAGGGTGGTAGAAGATTGAAATGTGGCTCTGTCCATGAACAAAATACTTGTTTATAGTGTTAAAGTTGTAGTTTACTATTTTCAACTTAAAAAACAATCCTCAACTCAATAAAAAAAGGGTTAAAACAAAACAAAACAAAACAATCCTCAATTTAAAACTATACCACCAAACCCCAATCAAGCGTTATAATAAAAGAAATTTAAAAAGCAGATCACATTCTCAACACAGGGTTTTAACAGAGGTTTGGGGTGCTGATAGTGAAAGAAGAAAGAGTTCATTTGTGAGGAGACTCAGACTTTTCAGTGGAGTGATATTGTCATCCTACCTGTTGATACGCCCAGTTTAGCAGCTTGTATCTGTAGGATCGCCTCATTGGATAGGATAAACTGTACATTGCATGCAGTACAGCAAAAAAGAAACTGAGAAGACCAAATTGCTTTCTTGTTACCATCCACCTATCCAGCCAGTGTGGAAATTTCTTATATTTGGTTCCATTATGAAGCTGTACCACTGCTGCTATCACACCTGGCAGATAAACCAGTGCCAAGAGGGTGATGGAAACCATTGGCAAGACTTTGTTGATGACCAGGATGGGAATTTTGTAAAAATACTGTTGATGGGCAGTTACAAAAGGGTGAATTACTTCCCTCAGAAGAGTGTAAAGGAAAGTCAGAGATGAGACTATAGCAGCAATTTTCATTGGCAAACGCCAGTTTGGAAAGAGTTCCTGTTTGTGCTGAAGCTCTGGGGGGCAATCGAATTCATTGAAATGGTTTGTTGGGTGCATGTGCAAAAGCACAGGTCTTTTCAGCGCGCTGGTCTCTCCTGAGTCCTTATTCTACAAAGGAAAGAAAGTAAACATCTTAAAGCTGAACAAAACAATGGGATGCCTCTGAAACTAGTTACTTACTGCTCATTGTGCTTATCAGTTAAAAAGGACATTCAGAACCTTGCTTTCGAATCCTGCTGAGCTGAAGTTGGCATCGACCGTGTGGCATTGGTCAAAGGTGCTCTTGGCTGTCCTACCTTTCTTAGTTGGGGTTCTCTATGATTTCTGTTATTCATTTTTCATTAAGACAAAAGAAATACATGCTTCAGATACCAGCACTAAAGCTTAGACCATTGTGTTTCTATCTTGAAAGCATAAAAGAATGGATTAAACCAGCTGGAAAACAAACACTGAAAAACTTTAAAAATCCAGTAATCCTTGGTAAAAATAATGACACTTGTAAGTTGTGATGGTTGTACTTGTTTTATAATTTTTTTTTTTTGATTACTGGACAACTCCTTTGTCACTAAACAACTCTGAATAATGGAAGAATGAATTCTTCATTAATTCAAGTACAAAGGATCATGAATAATATAGTCATTACTATTAGATAAAATACTAATTTCCATCATGTAGTCTTATATTCACAAAATATCTCATTTGTGTAAGTACTAACAGACAAATAGTCTATTAGACAGAACAAAGGCTATATAAGTAGTTAAGTCCCACAGGGATGATCTACTCCCTCAGAAGGTTGTGCTCCTTTACCCAGTTGCATTTCTAGGTAGTCAACAATTCAAAAGAAGGTTGCATTGAATATTCTGTCACTTCCCCAACTAACTGATACACTAACAAATTAGAAAAAAACCCTCAAAATAAGAACTTATATTAGAGTATTTCATATTGTGTTACTTTATGAATAAGTTTACTCTCTTACCCAATATGTTATTCCTCATTTCTTAAGCCCTATATGTAGGCTCATAACATTTTAGTGCTCAAAATGATATTAGTGATTATCTTGTGCATTTCCTCAGTTTAAGAAGAGTAACTTTAAATCACAAAGTTCTCTATAATTTTTAGTGTTTAAAAGTGACCTTTTGCCATTTGACTTTTACTTGCAGTAATAAATCAGTGTTACACCCAAGGCTTTTTCCGATTCCTCCCTTTAGACGGGAGTATGATACAACTTCTTCCGTCTCTGCATGTTAAGAGTCAACTGAGATCAATTTTATGGTTAAGGGTGAAGAATTGTGGAATAGCAAGTAACTTGAAAATAAAAATGATTTTATCTTATGCACGCTTATTTTAGACAGTATGTACTTGTAATACTTTATTTTTCCTATTAAGAAAATTAAGATAAAAGAAATACGTTCTGTTACAACCATAGTTGAGATCAGTTAGAAAGGTAAAAAGAGTTTGGAACCAAAATTTTTTCACCACTTTTTCAGTCAAATAATGTAGTAAGAAGTATGTGATCTTGATGTGGGGCAAAAGTACAACAAATGATTCTTACTCCAAAATTGAATTTATTTGGTTAAATAGTGATTCATTAATTAACTTGATGATCTCTTGATAAGCTACCCTAGTGCCTAT